>NW_021770628.1:32955-46101 GCF_005508785.2 Acyrthosiphon pisum | reverse complement strand
TTTTGCTGGACATATTTTATTTGAACAACGCCACCGTTCAACATTTTTAGAAGACGTATACGCTAAAATATACTTATAGTTATGTCCACTTTCAACAACCATTTTCTTCCCTCGTGTGCTTGTTATGATTGTATACTCCATTCTTATAATTGATTATTCAAATAATTAATAAATTCGAGAATATTATTTAGTATAATGTAACTGTACAATGATGCACTGATGAAATCACACTGCGATCGTTCTTTTGACGAATAACGATACCTATATAGTATATATCCGATAACATAGTACGATAATATCGTACACCTTAATAAAACTGATATAAAACTTGTTAGTTTATCTTTCGACGCAATAATATACAAAATTTAAAATCCATAGACTTATAAAAATAACTTAAGTATACGTTATAGATACGACGTCTTTAAAATATAATTGGAATTATCCAAGTCGTTAATTTAAAATGTTTACACAGGTAAATTTGGCGCAAATTAGCTGCCTGAAAAAACATACCTTTTTTATTTTGGCGCAAATGGGCTGTACCCAAACCGAATTAATTTTGTTTGGCGCAAATGGGCGATGCCCGTTATTTAACTATAATATTATTGTATGCGCCTGTCACTGATAGCTATTATTCACAGTTGATGCTATGTCAATAGGTACCCCTCCTCTTTGTTTGGATACCCATTGAAAGGTCCATTCAGTCTTTTTTTCTCTTTTCGTTACGATGACACATTGACACTAATGTATTATTTTATTTAGTGAGCCCCACAAATATCGAGTTATTGATTATATAACTCAATATTATATTGAGGTAGATCGCTTTTGTCAGTATAGATCACATATATTATATATTTTACCGAGATTTCAGACATGTACATAGTTTTGAAGAACTGCTGTCTAAATATCTGCTTAACAACATTATAAGTATTCGCAAATAAGTCAAATGTTTTGTTTAACAAATGTGTCAATGTAGTAAAAACTAAGAAGTAATACAACCCATTTTCTAAATTTGTAGGTTAATTTGATTACTTGACACAAATGTATCAGTGTCAAACACCAATTTCAATATTAACAAATGTAATATACAAAACACAAACAAGGAGAACAATTTTAAATTATTAGAAAATTGGACAAATAATTATTGTTTATGGTTATTAGATATTGCCTAATATAATAATATTATTTAATTGAAAAACGCAGCCAATAAAATGGAAATATGTGTGTCGACTAACAGAGTGCCAAATAAAAAAAGTTTGTAAATAAGTATATTGTTTTATAAGTACAATGTTTTTAACTAGTATGCATTTTAGATTTAATTTATTTTTAAAATGTATATCGTATACTCGTTAGTAATTTAAAATTTACTTGTAAGACTAGTTATTTACTATTAATTAATTATAGCCAAGCAAAACTTCCGGAATATTTATCAACTAGGTTTGAGAAAATGAATGTTTATATTTTTAATTTTCTTTTGGCTTTTATTTATTTTAGTATAGTTACAGCATAATCTAATGCTATGGGGTATTTACGAAGATCACAAACTCAGAATGGTATAATAATAATAAAATAGATTTTTAAATTTATTCCATGAACAAAATAAACATTTTACTGCTTATTGTAGTATAGTCTGTATAAGATAATTATGTACCTACTTATAATATTACTAAGTGAAGATGCTATCATAGTATAATTTATAGGTAGCATTATTCTAGTGTTTGCACAATCATTTCATGCCTGGAATAATGAATTATTTAGATTTTCCAAATTTAATAATTATAATAATATAGACGTTATAGTGGGTTCAGATGTGTATTAACTACATATAAAGTATCAAGCTATAGAGTTGAAAAAAAAAAAATCAAATTACCCCAATTTTAAGTGTGATATTTCCTTGGGGATGGGGTACTATACTGACATTGGAGATAGGTACACGCAGCTGCGATCGAAACACACTTTTCATTTTTATTATTATCATTTCATACGTTGAAATTATTCAAACTGCACTCGCACATTTATATTATATGCATATATATAACATGTCCTCACCATATTTTCGAAAACGTCGTCTCGAAACTCGTGTATTTCACTTTCCAGGCGAATTTTCACCGAAATCCTACGTTATAATATATTATAATACTCACCGCCATTCGATCTGAGTAGTAATTCTCTCCGAAGCTGCATTGCACCAGTCCCGTCGCTATTCATTCCAAGGCAATTTATATCATCAGCCGTGCGAGTCGTCGCCGTCTTAAGGTACGGTTTCCAAGCTGCGACTAGTCGTTGCGGCCAGCCGCAACGACCAGCCGCAACGATTGCGTAATTGACTGGTCTATAAATAAATGCCTAATTGTGGTTTCCAATGTGCGACCGACGTCAGCGTGTCGACAATAGTCGTTGCGTTCAACGATCGTACTGCCTTGGAAGCAGTGTATTGCGTGCGCCGCATTGCGATTTTATTCTAAACGAATTTATTACTTATATATTTTTTTACCAAAATTTTTTCAATCATAAAATGTCGAAAATATCGAAAACGACGAAAACTCTATTCTCTAATATTGAGGATGAGCTGTTAGTTGAAGAAGTTAGTAAAAACAGTGTGTTATATGACAGTTCGCACGAGAATCATAAAGATATTAATGTCAAAGATGTTATTTGGAATAATATTTCTTCCGTTGTTGGGCAATGTAGTAAGTACAACATATTATAAGAATAAACAAATTAATATTAATAATAAGAAATTTTTGTAGCTTTAACTTTATTTAACACAAATAGAATACAGTAAAACATTTTAACTAGAATTATTCACTTTATTATATTGGAATCAGAAAAAAAATATTACATGGACCTCAGCCTCGCGGCTATATAATATAAATACACATTTTAAAAGTGTTTTTTAAAGCATAAATGTAACATTCCTTTCCTTATGATTTATGAACATTACTTATTAGTTATTTACAACTAATACTTAGCCATTAACACTTATGTATTATAATTTATAGCTGAAGACTGCAAAAAACGTTGGCGAAATATACGTGATACGTACATGAGAAATAAAAAAAAACTTGGGACTGGGTCGTCAGCATTATCAAAAAAGAAATGGGCTTTGGCTGACAATTTAACATTCCTAAATAACGTAGAATATGAAAGAAAGTAAGTACTTCTACCAAAAACAATACTTTAAATTGTTTACTAAAATTAACACAATTAATATTTATACAAATTAGGTGCCTATAAGCCTAGGTGCCCAACCATTTCTTTAAAGAAAAAATAATAAATATATAAAAATAAAATTAATAGGTTGGTAACTAAATATAATCAAGCCAACCATATATTATACATATATAATTACTTAAAATTAAATATTGGAACAAAAAAATATAAATTAAATAGTTATTGGTGCATTTTGGATTAATTTTTCTATGTACAATCTACTAATTTTATCCTTGTGTAGCATGGACCACCTTGCCCCAACTTACACATATGTGACTAAAACTTAAATAACTTAATAAATATTAGACTTACCTATAATAAATTGTTATAAATATTTAAAATTAACAATTATATAAATTCGAAATTCATTTTTATTTGTCACATTACTCAAAAAACAATACTTTTTTTTTTATGTACAATACTATTGAGGTGTGTCAAATACTTAACAAATTACTCTTATTTTACTATTCATATTTTAAATATACTTAGTAGTAATTTTTGTTCTTCAATTAAATTTTTTTTGAAGACACTTTTCGAAAATTTTTTAAAAATAACGTTATAACGCTATCACTTGATAACATGCAGTTATGGAGTGAAAATTAAAAACATATGATTTTGCTCCGAGTTATACCCCTGCAGTGGCGTCCGCAGAGGGGGGGCTAACGGGATGAAGCCCCCCCCCATTGCCCTCATAATTATTACTTTAAAAAAAATGTATCAAACTTCAACTGTCGTCGGCTATAGTAAGCAGGACGAAAATTAATAAACGTCTTACCAGAATAAATTCATTTTTAAAAAAACATTGATTTGCATACCAATTTTAAAAAGTAAAAGTATGAACTACTTGTATGAATGACCTGTATTGAATTTTCAAGCCTTAGCTATACAAATTTAATCTAATATATAAAAATCTCGTATCACAACGTTTGTTACCATACTCTTCCGAAGTGCAAGGGTTCAGCTAGTATTTTATACATTTTAATCTACAAATTGATTTTTGTGGTTTTATCAAAAATGAACTATAAATGCTTATAAAAATAATCGTGCCTATATGTGTCGTTAATATTTTTAGATAGCTAGGTATAATAAAATCTTGCATTACATTTTAAAGCTTTTTGACTGAACGAATAATTTTTTATTGACATTTTTAGAAAAAAAACCAAGGTTACTAAACAATTTTTCATTTATTTTTGTTTTCCCGATTGTTTTAAAAAACACTGAGAATTACTAACCAATTATTATTAAATATATTAAATATTTCAGTACAACAACAAATGTTAATCCAAATGATACAACAACAAATGATACAACAATAATTTATGATAATGCAAATGATATAACAAATGCGAATGATTCTTCAATGTGTTTCTTAAGTGAAGAAAGTAGTGAGTTATTTGAAGGAGATAATACTACTGAAAAATCCACTATTGACTCAAATTTTAACGAGTTTCAAAAACCAAATAAAAAATTTAAATCAAAGTACAACAAAAAAGATTTTTCAAAACAGCAATCGGAAAGAGCTGTTATTATTCAAAATTTACAGAAACAAAATGAAACGATTTTAAATAAAGTGACCAACAATGACGAAACCGATTTATTTTTCCAAAGTATAGCGGCTATGGTGAAAAAACTACCCCCTAAAGGCACAAGCGAGGCAAGACTTCAAATTTTAAAAACCGTATCTGAACTCGAAGAAAAGTATTTGATTAATCCTTATATACCTACTCCAGGGGCATTTTCAACTACCACTGTTTCAGAATATGATTACAACATAGCCCATTCAAGTTCTACATCATCGTGTCAAAGTTTGTCATCAAACTCACAAGGATTTGCACCATTTGTATATGGAAATAATTTTTCAAATCAACAATAATTTTAATTTTTTTTAATATTGTTTTATAACAAAAGTACAAATGTTATTTTTAAAGCCAAAAGTATTATTTTTAATTTTTTAATTATTATATTGTTTTAAAAAGGTTTAAAGGAATTACACATATTGTTTATAAAAACTATTAAAAATACAAGGTGAGTATTTAAAGAAGTTACTACACATTTTATGTTATTTGTCTTCCTGCCATGACACAGATCCTTCATTACAAAAAAAATCCTTAAAAGAATCTCGAACTAAAAAACCTTCTGCATTTGTAAAACCACCTCCTCTTGTTATTGGTATTAGGTTGTTTGTTTGTAGTGTTGTACTTGAATCACGCTCATCAAAAAATGCTTGTCCATTTTCTTCTAAATATGAATCTCGTAGTAAATTATGTAAACAACAAGCAACTACAATAAGATCATCACACGTCACTGGATCATTGTTAATGGGCTGATAAAATACACGGAATACCTGGCTTAACAATCCGAATGCGTTTTCCGTCACCCTCCTAGCACGACTCAATCTATAATTAAAAACTGCCTTTGATTTATCGTGTCTTGCAGATTGTCGAGTATATGGTTTCATAATATTAGGGTGGAGTCTAAAAGCTTCATCTCCTACTATAACGTGAGGTAATACTTTATCAGATCCAGGTAATTGTTTTTTTTCTGGAAAACCAAATGATCCATCCAGTATCTGTTGACCCATAGTAGATTTTAAAAATATGCCACTGTCTCCTTCTCTGCCAAATGATCCAACATCAATGGCAATAAATTTATAGTTGGCGTCGACCATTGCTAACATTACAATAGAGAAGTAATCTTTATAGTTAAAAAATAGCGACCCTGTTTTTTCTGGACATCTAATTCGAACGTGTTTTCCATCTATCGCTAGAACGCAGTTTGGAAAATTCCATTTAGTCCAAAACTCTGATGCTTTTTTATTTAAGTCGATAGTTGATAAATCGGGTAGAAAAATTGGCATTAGGTGTTTTTTTAACGTCGAAAGTGTATCTTTTACGATAATACTAATGTAACTATGTGAAATTCTGAACGCAAAAGAAAGTGACCGAAATGATTCCCCAGTAGCAAGATATCTGCAGAATATTACAAAAAAAATTAAAATTTGATACGATCTTGTAGACATTTTTTTGAAACGCCACTGATATAATATTCATTATAATTATATAAATAATTATGGCATAGTTCTAGTTTAGCTACCTATACATTTAAGATTCTGTGCGGAGCGATTAATATATAGATTCTACAATGATGTGTGTTTTTTTTGTTTTTTTACTATATTTTTTTATTATTTTTTAATTATTTGTTGTGTCTGTCATCATCTTTTAGGACAGTAAAAATGCTTCGATTTTCTTCAACAATATCTTTTTTGATAGGAAAGTGAATCTAGTTGGTACTTTGGTGGGTCAAAAGTAAATATTTCCCAGTAGTTTTCAAAAGCGCCTTGAAAAACAAAAGAAAAATTAAGGAAAAACGGGAATTTTTACTTAAAATCTGTTTTCGAGAAAATCGATTTTGGTTTTTGGTGAACTCTAAAACAAATGACCGTAGTGTACCTACGGTATATTGTACATGACATTTTATTTGTTGGGAAAAAGCGTGAAAATTTAATAAAAGGCTCCTGATATATTGTTACAATAGCAGTGAAAAAATATAAAAAATACATCGGCACAATTTGTTATTATAAACATTTAAAGTTCGAATTTTGACAAAATATATCAAAATCTAGAAAATTATAAGTTACTGTAATTTATTAAAACATTATAAAATGTTCAGTTTTCATAACTAACGATTAAAAATTTAAAACAAAGATTCTCATAAAGAGTTGATGTTGTAACCAAGAAATCTAAAAAATATATTCACACAATTATTGTTTACACTTTACAGACATTTTAAATTGAAATTTGGACGAAATTTCATATTAAAACCAAGAAAAACGATTTCAGTTCCATTACAGTGAACCAATTGTAATCTACTGTACAGCAGAGTGACTTACCCACCTTTTTTAAAATTTTTTTCTCCAAAATGTGTCAAATTAACATTGAAAAACACACATTTAAAAAAATCTATAGGTAGCTAAAGAATTATGTCATAATTATTATTGATTAATAGAAAAATACGTATTTACCTTAAAGTAACAGCTAATTTCTCATCGGGCGAAATTGGATTTTTTATTCTGTTTGATGCAGGTAATGTTATATCATTTTTTACTAATGCTAATATAAAATGAAACTGATCATAATTTAACCGAAAAAATTCGCGAAATTTATTTTTATTTTCTTTTAAGTGGTTATTTATTAAAACTTTAAAGAACCCTTCTTTTTCTCTTGTTTTAAATAGATTACTTATTGGCTTCCTGTATGTAATTGATGTATACATTATTTTTTCTTCCTCCTCCTCCTCTTGTAATAAATGTATGATAATTTTATTATTATTTATAATTACTTGTTCCATTTTTAGTGATTTGTAAAATTAAAACGACAAATTAAAAAAAATAGGTACGTGTGTGCACATTGGAATATCGAGCTAAACTGAAAATAAATGCCAGCCGCAGCATTCAGTCGTATTGTAGGAAACCAATACACACGCAACGATCAGTCGTTCAGCTAAATCGTTGCGGCCAGCCGCAACGACTAGTCGCAGCTTGGAAACCGTACCTTAAAGCCTGACCAGTAAGGAAAAATTTCACTAGGCGTAGAGTTAACGTATATGGGAAAAATGATTTATGGCAAGCCGACTTGGTTGAAATGATACCATATTCAAAGATAAATGGTGGTTACAAATACATCCTGGTTGTGATTGATTGTTTTACAAAATTTTCTTGGGCAATACCGTTAAAGTCTAAGACAGGTAAAGAAGTTACTAGTGCAATGTCTACAATATTACTTGATCGCTCACCAAAACTTTTACAACTCGATAACGGAAAAGAATTTTACAACACCACTTTTGACGCTTTGATGACCAAGTATGGCATACACAAATATTCAACTTTCAGTATTCTAAAAGCGAGTATAGTGGAAAGGCTTAATCGTTCTTTGAAGGGGAGAATGTATAAGGAGTTCACTGCACGTGGGTCACACGAATGGGTTTCAATTTTACCAAAGTTGCTCCATGAATACAATAATTCACGACATAGGACTATAGGAATGACACCGATACAAGCAGATTCCAACCCCGCTTCGGTGGTAATAAAACATCGTGAAATTAATACTGTAAAAATCAAATTCAAAGTTGGCGATAACGTTCGTATCAGTACACAAAAAGGCGTATTTACAAAAGGTTATCTACCAAACTGGTCTACGGAAATATTCGAGATTATCAAAATAAATAAAACATTACCCGTTACTTATCAATTACAAGATTATATGGGCAAACCTATTGCAGGTTGTTTTTACTCTGAAGAAATATACAAGACCAATTTCCCAAACGAATATTTAATTGAAAAAATTATACGTAAAAAACAGAATCAAATGTATGTCAAGTGGTTAGGATTTGATAATACACATAATAGTTGGATAAATACACGCGACGTTAAAAAATAATATCAGTCGTTTTATAACTATGAACGTGTTCGGTAGTTCTCAAGCGAGTGATACTAAAAGAATTATATCAGATATTCAGTCAAGTAACAAAATAATTCTAAACGATGTGAAACTCCAACAGAAAGAAATCGATACTTTGAAAAGTAATATTGTTAATCTATGTGATAAGGTACAATTGCTTGAAAATAATATTCAATCAAGTAATAAGTCTTTATTAAATTGTGAAAATCGTATGTCGCAGCTATTTAATGACTGTGCTGAAACTAGTACAGCAATCGCTATCCGGGGACTCGACGTTGCCCAATTAAAAGCTGAAATAAATCGTATAACTGGAATATTTGATGAAAATTCATTACCGAATCATGGAACATATATTTCAGATTTAAATTCACGTTTGATAATCCTGGAAGGCAAAAATATTAAGAAAACTTAATTTTACATTTTGGTATGCGGTATTGAAAAATAATTTCAGTCGAGCTGTATACACCGTCGTGTTTAGTAGTCCTATGTCAGTGTTAAAATATTTCTGTCTTATAAAATATTGTGTAATATATATTACTAGTAATTTTTATATACATTTAATAAACCTGAAATTATGTCGTCGGCCATCGCAGACATGCAATGCGTTCTTGGAGCAAACAATACATATTTTATTAAAGAATTATCTATAGTCGACACAGAAACATGGGCGAGCCAGCATTGGATTTTTAAAAATTCTAAATGCAAGCAGGACAACAAATCTCGTAAAACTAACAAGTGGTTAGAACATAACTATCATAAACTTACTATAGAATATGGTGATATCGAGTATGAAGAACTAAATAGAATATTGAACTCTTTAAAGTTCTCATGCATTTACGTCAAAGGGGAGCAGAAAAAACAGCTTCTTACAGAATTTATACCTCACGTCACACTCACCAACATCGAAGACCTTGGATGTCCACGTTTAGATCAAATATGTGATGATGAGACTCTACCTTGTTGTATTTTTCATATGGAATTTAATCCAAAACAATGTACATTCTATAAAGTATTTGCTATAAGAAAATGGTATATAAATAATTCGTAAAAAAAAAAAAAGTGATTGTATACATTATATTTAATAAACATAATATTATACGTTAACATTGCTTTTTTTTTTTATATATGTTTAAATTAAACACAACGATTCCTATCTAATATATTTATATAGGAAAAAAAAAACTGTACAATAAACAAATAAAAATATAATTAAATATATATATATATATATATATATATATATATATATATACCTATATGGCTTTTGCATTAATCATTCTTAATAATTTCTCAATTACATGCTTACAACGTAAATACAAATTATTCTAGTAATATATATATACAGTGCTATTTACAAGTTGAATATATATAATATTTTAAAAAGAACTGATAGGATTATTTAGTATTGTACTTAAGAAACTCTATCATAAAACTTTTATCAAAATCTGACCATTTACGTCCTTCGCCATCAACCTCAAAATCAAGTTCCGACCACTCCATAGTTTCTCCAGGTTCATCTTCCCTATAAAAAAATTAAAAGTAAAATAATTTGAAAAGTAGTTAGTCTTAATAACTTACTCTATACTGTAATGTCCATGAGCTAAGGTATGGATTTTATCGAGCAATACCACTCGCTTATCATCGTAATTATTGTACGTTAACTTTTTAGTTTTTATAGTCATAATTTGGTGTTTGAACGATCTGATTGATACATTCTCTTGATATGCCTCCACTCCAGCTTCTCCAAACAAACACTTCTTGTGATCTTCAAACGTCATATGGTTTTTAACCACATGAGACCGTATTCCTTTTGCCTTTATTTTCTCTCCTCCCACTCTATCTTCTTTATCTTTCTTCTCGTCCTCTTCTCCAGCATACATTTTAAAAGCATATGATTTAGCCCTCAACCCACAGAAATCCGTAATAATATGCCCATTAACTTCATCGGAGAAGTATCCAGGTACCTTCCTCCTCACTGTGGTGTAGCACGGATGAATAGGAGACAAGTCAGATGTGTCTACTCTATTCAACAAGTTAGGGTTGTTAAGTAAGTCTTTATAAAAGTCGTCAGTTTTAATAAAGTATATCAATGAATCTGAAATAATAATTAATATATTATTTACAACGTACATACAAGAGGTTAGTTTAAATATATTTACCTGTGTCAGTATACATAAGCTCGATATTATCATTATAATGTTTCTTCATAACATTATAATGATAATCGTACATCATCGTCTTGGAAATGTCAAGTACTGCAAATCCTATATAAAAATAAATGTGTTAATATAATAATTGTATAATACTTAAATTTATAGTATATTTACCAATATATATAGGTTTGTCAAAAGTAATGATCTTGTTTTCCAGTGCGACCGCGTTCAGGTTTTCACTATACCTAGTCGTATGCTTAAATGTCGTTTTATTAATAAGTCTTTGTAACCGTCTCTCACATGATACTAACTCCATCTTCATTTCCTTCCTTTTCGATTGCATAGTTTTCCCTAGAAAATTAAAAAACTGTTAGTAAAATAATTAAATTAAATTAAATTAAATAAAGTAACATACCAAATACTGCGTTATTCATTAATTTAAAAAAATCTTTTTCAAACTCATTCTTCGCCTTCTTCCTCATCTCTGTGTTCAGGTTAATATATTTTGACAACCAATCCGACTGATCAAACTCCAAAACTCTGTGTACCTATATATAAAAAATAATGTTAAAAATAGTTTAAAATCTTATAAAATATAAATATTTACCTTTTCAACTATTAAACCGTTCTCTATAGCCTGCTGTAGGTTTCTGTAATAAATGATGTAATTTTTCTTCTTATCAAACGTTGTCATCAGTTTCCGTACTTTAGATCCACGCGGTATACTATTTTGCGGCAGGAAAGGGAGGTCATTATGTTTATCATGTAAATGTTGTAGATATGTTACATCTATCTCATACACTCGTCCTTTATCAGATTTCGCCTTCATCTCACTCAATCCATCTAAACTGGGTTCAACCCAGTTAAACCCACCGTACGGCATGTACTCTGACATTGCCCACCCGTACAAGTTGTTACCTATAAAGTATAAAGAAGATTAAAAAGTTTGAAAAAATAAATTAAATATATTCTTACAATCCTGATATATAATCCACGATTTATCCTTAGTCTTGTCATAACCCGGTGCCTTCACATTGTTCGCCTTCGCGTACCGCATACACGCCTGCACCAATCCACCACGAATACCTATTAAAAATATATATATAAGATTATTATTTTATGCATATTTTAAAAATACAAATAATAATATACTGACCATTCTCAAACATCAATAACATATTGTAATCAGATAACAACGCCAACTTTTGACCTGTAAACTTCAACATAGCGTCAAAACTTAATCCGGGTGCGGTGAAATAGTGTGCTGCGTCTAAATTGTATGTTGACATACATAGATCACGGAAGTTTTCGAAAACATCCGCCAACAGCAACACATAGATTTTCAAATATAAATCGGAATATTCACCCAACGTCTTATTACACCCAAAGTGGTCCCAGACCTCCTTTGCGTGTTCAAATTCTGACTCCTTAATCCCCGACTCAGTCAATGTACTATAAAAATCTCTCTTTCGTGGTAATACCTTATCGTTCAACTTGTTCCAACTATCAGTGTACTCATACGGGTATACTCCCTTCCGCGTTACGAGTGGCATATCTCCGACGATAAAATGTTTCGCTGTCTCACGGAAGTTCTCAAGGCCTGGTGTTATTAAGTTTTTAGCCAGAGACGATAAACTCGATGCCATGAACCTGAATGTATCGATAAAGCGAACAGTGAAGGTACTACTAATATATTTTACACAGATTACATTCGGTACACACTTGATGTGTTTTTTCTTGGTTTTTAGTCATAGTCAAAGGTATATTCGTCTTCATCAAGTTTTCGATTTTTCGGCTCACTTCAACTATCGCTTCTACAAAGTGCCTCGCCACGTCCTTACGGTCCTTGTCTCCTCTGTATAATACCGGTCCTGTCGGTATCTCGTACTCCTCCAAAAGTTCCACCGGTACGTTCGCATTCGCCTTCACCAAATATCCATAGCTCATCGCCTCATGTTTTTGAATTATTTTCGTGTTTTTCCCCATACTCTCATCAGTTTTTTCCAACAAAGATTCAAAATCTGCATATATAACAAATGGGTGTCTAACCGTATTTTTCCATAACTTGAATTCAAGGCAATCCCCCTCTTTTGGCATGTCCGGCCGTATCGGTTTGTGTCCCCCACAAATCAGCTTATGCTGCTCCAGTCCTGCTTGACCACCTAACTTGAATTTCAAACTTCGACTATCGAATGACGTAAAACATCTCTTACAGAACACAACTCTCTCTGTATGCCTAGTTTTCTGCGCGCGAATGAGACAGGGAAAAGTTCGATATATACACATAATGAGAGTTGTCTTTATCCTTTACCAACAATAGGGTCAAA
>NW_021770628.1:24756-29856 GCF_005508785.2 Acyrthosiphon pisum | reverse complement strand
AACGTGATACCTTTAAAATTATATATGCTCTCATACTGATTTATAATTTTTCTCCAATACGAAATATCCCCGCCCCCGTTACATGTTTTGCGAGAATCGCCCACTTAAAACACTGTTGGTCAACATTCTGCGGATTTATGGTAGCCCGTTTCCATTCAATGAACTTCGGTAATTGTATATACGACGAACCACTCATTGGCGTATATTTATATACACTGAGTAAAAGTCCATCTATTGACTCCATGGTAAAACCGCTGCCTCTCCCGCTGTACTCATTTTTCTCGTTCAACAAATTAACAAACGCTCTCTTTATAATGTCACTAATGTTACTTTCTGCAAACATTTCGACCGCCGATGTTTTAAACGCCCGGTTCTCTGACGAGTTTACTACGTTGGGGCGATTATAGGTAGCCTCGAGTTTAAGATTAAACTTAATAGCTCCTTGTTGAACACGCGTTTTTAATAGTTGATTTAGTTCAGGCTCGAGTGAGTGAATATAGTCTATATAGTTCACTACCCCCCCTATATTTCTAGCATAATACCAAACTATTTTTCGGTTCGCAGACGATGATATTTCTACGAACCCAAGGGTCCTGACGATATTCATCCGCACCTTTTTCGCCTTAGCAGCTGATTCAGTATTCGCGGTTGAAATGCGTTTACCGTTATCCCCAATAGTTATATAAGAATCTTTATAAATAAAAAATAAAAAACTTAATATTAATATCTAATGAAAATAATACCGTATCTATTAAAAATCTAATTATCCTCATGAATCTTAAAAAATCTTCTGATATAACTACAAAGTTATAAAAATGTCGACATATAATAAAAATTGCGTTGAAAAAATTAAATCTATCAAACGATCTGACAACCGGTGCAATGCCGGAATACTCCAACTATTACCCCATAGGATGCGACGTGTGAATTGATCGATACAATGCCGGAATACTCCAACTATTATACAATTGATCGTTTCACAGACCTTTTTGATAAGTTTAAAATAATATAGAATTAATATTTAAAATTTATAATAAATCTAAGTAATTGATTAAATGTTGTACGATAATTTGTTAAATTTTAAAAATCTATTTAACGACATTTATTTTCAAAAATCTAATTGGTAGAGCAATAATACTTGATGGTATATCTTTAAATCAGCGGGTCTTTAAAAATCTAATTCTTATAAATAAAACTAACCTGTATCCTCAAATTCGTCCATGACTTCCATACATATTTCGTCTTCAGTTAACATGCCTGAACCACCGGCCGGGACGTCAGGGACAAATATTTGTGGAGCAATCTGGATACTCCCTACAGGTGGTGCGTACTGTATCACGCTTGGTCGTATTTGCTGATCGATGATTGGTACATCTGTTTGAAAAGTCGATGCAAGTGAGCTCAAGTGAGCTGGAACGTTGTCGAAACCTTAGGAAAAATAATAAATTAAAAATTGTATAAGATAGAAATAAAACTTTTATATTATTAATACATACCATGAATATTCTTCATATGTTTGTTAAGGCTGGACTTGAACGAGAATGTCGAAGGGCATACAGTGCACGGAAAACGTACACCTACATGTTTTTTTTGGTGGACTTTCAAATTATGTTTTGCGTTGAAAACCGACGGGCACTGATCACATTTAAACATGATTAAAATGTTTTAAAATTAAAACGTGTTTAAAACACTTGTAAAAATTAAACACGGAGTGAAAATTAAACAGAGTACGTAAAGCGAATTGTGAGGGCTATGAAAACACGGAGAGAACAAAGTGTGCTAAAGGTATGGGTGTCTAGAACAGACTGATTCTATATCATTGTCCGATACAGTGTCTTGAGATTTTTTAAAGGTATGATAGCATTTCGTGGGAAGGTATAGATATCATTATGTATATCAGTTATTATTGTGTTAGGTATATCTAAGAGTCTACAATATGTCTGCGATTATTATGTTATTCACTAATGGGTATTTGTTAGGTATGATAGCATTTCGTGGGAAGGTACAGATTTCATTGTGTGTTATTCACTAATAGGTATTTTAATTTGTTGTTGTTAAGTATAATATCTAAGAGTCTGCAGGATAAATGTGTAATTGATAACTGATAAAATATATATAGCTCACATAACGGATCGGAAGGTGGTGGGGTGGTGAGGGTAAATATACTAAATATGTATCGGTCACGTGATGAGTAGATGGGTTCAGGTGGAGGGGTAAATATACAAAATATTTATCAGTCACGTGATGAATAGATGGGTTCAGGTGGAGGGGTAAATATACAAAATATTTATCGGTCACGTGATGAGTAGATGGGTTCAGGTGGAGGGGTAAATATACATCACACACGTACCTACGTAATCAAGGATCAAGAGTCGGAGGGGTAAATATACGTCACACACGTACGCGATCATCGGCGGCGGATCAGTGGGATGCGGGATGCGGGATGTGGGGTGGGGTAACGTCGCGTACGTACGCGAGTGATGATAAGGGCCAGCGGACGAGCAAGGCTCAAGGGCTCAAGGCTCAAGGCTCAAGGGCTCATGCTTCAGAACATACCAAATCATACTACTCCGTTTGATTGGCTTTTGCGATGACAATCAAAAATTACAATAAATCGCAAGGCCAATCGTTGAAAGTCTGTGGGATCAATTTGGAATTTCCATGTTTTTCGCACGGGCAGCTGTACAGCTGTACGTTGCCAGTTCGCATGTTGGCAAACCGTCTTCGTTGTTTATTTTTGCACCAGAAAACAAAACTAAAAACATTGTTTATCAAAATGCACTAAACTGATTTCTGTAACAATTCATTTACATAGAATTCTTGAATTTTATTATCACTATAGAGTTTATTTGTAGGCGTAAAGTTCACTGGGTCCAATTAATTTAAAAAAAAACTTTTAGGTAAAACAACGTTATATATATCTCCATTAAAAATATCTCGGTATATCTCACCATAGGTGGAATTAAATAAAAACGACAAACTTAGCATAACTTTGATACTTTAGAGTTAAATCATACACTAACGTACATACAGCACGGGGTCCGCAATCTACCACAGGTAAATTGCCTATCTGATAATGTACTGCATCGAATCAGAGTTTTTATTCCGGGCAACGGAAAAGTTAAGATAAATTTTGAAACCACACACAGAATATTAAATAACGAGTTGAACAAAGCTTGAGTCACATAGAGTTGGTGTTTTTAATGGGCAACGAAGTGCACGGGTTCAGCTAGTCATAATTATAAATATGTAGAACTATTTAATGATACATTAAAGTCTAAGCACCATTTATTAACCAATTACTGTAATATTATAAGAAAATCTGGACCATTAAAATTTTTGTGGTCTTATCGATTTGAATCAAAACATAAAAAACTTAAATTTTATTGCAAGAATATAACTTCAAGAGTAAATATTCCAGTTTTTATATCAATTAAATATTGAATTTTAAATTTTAAGACATTAAAATGGTATCCTTTGAGTGTTGAGTCTCCAGTTTATTTTTCTATTTAATTTTCTAAGACTGAACTTTTATTTTCAAAAAAATGATTTCATTTCACTCAATGATTATACCTGCTATAGTTCAATTTATTATCGCAAAACCATTTACAAAATTAACTATATCCTTTCATCTTTTACTCAAACTCATACTGTATTAGCTTATAAATTAAAAGAAATTAAATGTTTCGACGATAATATTTTTTTCTGTGTGAAACGTTAAATATTGTTTCATGCAAAAAACATTTCAAGAGTTATGTTGCTAGACAGTGTTTACCACAAAATAATGTTTTAAAAAATATTAAGGAATTTATGAGGCCTCCCATTCATTTGTATGAATTGCCTACAAACGATACAGCTATTCTATTAAAGCATTATTTCTAAGATACTGTGGTTTTGTAATTTTCAATACTATATAATAGTAAAATATAAGTGTAATCATAACAAATTCATATCATTATTATTAATAATGAAATTGTATATATGATATATTAATGAACTGCCTGTACATTTTTGTCTATACCTACATTTTATATAATATATTGTAAGTAAAAATAATGTACCTAAAAATTATATAATATCATATAAGATTATTTATTCGTTTTATATAAAACAAATAATATAGGTATGTATTTTGTAATAAAATAATTATAACAGTATTGTAATAACTCAAAAGTACGATATAAACATAAGAACGACTCCTGTCGATAAATATATTTAAAATCGTAAAACTAAGCTGTTACCTTCCTCCTGGTGTTCGGAGGGTTCTCGAGATCGTGTATTCGAGAATTAGATCAGACAGATACACCATACATCACAATTGTTTATAGAACAAGTACCTACACTGTACAGGTAATATAATAAATGCAATTAATATAAAATATTATATTAATTGCCTTACCTGATCCGTAGTCGCCTGTAAATTATCGTGTAGAGGTTTTTTTTTTTTATATACACAGAATAATATTTTTAAAAAAAGGGTATAAATCGAAATAATAAATGCACTGATTATTGCTCACATAAGAGGCCTAGAGTGTCGCTCGTTGAAATCGGTTTTTAGACTTTTGGACGTTGTTATATTCGGTGACTGGTGCTCATGCACTGATCTAAGAGACGACGCGAAGACGCTGACCAGAGAGTGGTAGGCGACTTTATCAACATGTTATCGTGAGCCTGGGAACTAGATTATTCTTTGGCGGCAGATACCCTTTATTTTTTCTTTCCTTTTCTCTAGAGGCATCATAAAATAAAGTCACACACTTCCCACGTTATAACGTCATAACTGCATGCCAATATCTTAATTGTCGTTGATAATGGTTTTATTTGATGTGACCGATTTCTACAAACAACAGTCTGGCCGTTATTTATTATTCTGTAAGATTTGAGTTTATTATAATGGTGTGTGGGCATATCATTACATCCACCCTATACTTTTTTGTGTTGTGCCCTCACAACACCGCTCGTGGGGCGAGAGTGAGAGCAGTACAAATATTTAAATAGGAGAGAGAAAAAGCGAGAAAAAAAAATTTTGAAATTAGAAAGTTGAAAGTTGAAAGTTGAAAAAGTTGGAATATAATTTAAACTGGACATTTATATATATAT
>NW_021770628.1:23010-24656 GCF_005508785.2 Acyrthosiphon pisum | reverse complement strand
AACGGCCGATGATTATAACGAGCACGAGCTCAAAACCTTTCGAAAAAATATTAATGACATCGTAGGACCCCTTATGAAAACTAATAAAGGAAATTCGGTTATATTAACGATGCAGGACGATCTAACGCGATACGTTCTTGCAGTTCCATTACCCAATTATTTGGCAAATACAGTAGCCAGAGCTTTTGTAACAAAATTTGTATGTGTTCATGGTATTCCGGAAACAATCCTTACGGACCAAGGATTTTCTTAGTAATATTTTTAAAGAAGTATGCAAACTTTTGAAAATTAATAAAATTCAATGCTCAGCGTTCCACCCACAATCCAACGGTTCAATCGAGCGATATCATAGAGTTCTCGCTGAATATCTGCGACATTATATACAAAAAGACTTAAATAATTGGGACGAATTACTACCCTATGCGTTATTCGTATATAATTCGACAGAGCACACTTCGACTCATTATCAACCGTACGAGTTACTATACGGAAGAGAACTAAATGTACCAGTAAAGTTAAAATGTGATCCGGAACCGAGGTACAACTACGACGATTATGTTTTTGACATGAAAGAGAAAATGCAAATTGCTCATAAGATAGCCAAAGAAAATCTAATTAAAGGTAAAATTAAATCGAAAAAACACTACGACAAAACAAAGCACTGTGAAGACTTATGCATTACAGATTCCGTGCTATTCAAGGACCACACACAGAAAAATAAACTCCAGCCACTATGGAAAGGACCGTACGAAGTTTTGGAAACGTAGTAATATTAAGAAATAGGAAAAGAGTAACTGTCCATAGAAATGACGTAAAAAAATTTCATAAGGACACAGTGACACTCGCAGATGGCGAATAATAAAAACGAAATATATATAGTGTAATTATGTAATGAACTTAGTAGGCGTGTATTAGTTATTAGATAATAAAATTAGGTTATAAGTACGAAATAATAATGTAGAAGTATGAGATATTATAATAATGCGGTTGCATTACTTCTAATAGCATTCCATTAAGTGCAATATTGCATATTTAAGTGTAGACTATTCGAAATTTCGTCAAATAACAATATTATAATTGTTTTGTGCTTAATAGAAATTCGGAATCTACAACAACACGTCGCAGAATTAAAATATATATATATATATTTATCAAATGATATTACGCTATAAAAATTATTGTAGCAGGAAAGAATCGCATGGATTTATAGTTATGGATTTTGAGTTTTCTATGATTAACCGTACGAGCATGATCGTAAATCGTAATAAGCGGAGCCATATCGAACAGTCTCGACAGGTTCAAGGTCAGGAAACTAGAAGGCCGACCCTTACTCCTTCAGGCTGACGAACAAATCCAACCCATGAGGGACCATGAATTACAAATCGCAAAGGAGGAAATTAAAAGAATTTTCAGGTGTAAAGAAATATTGAGGGATGCGTGCTTAGACCAGTTAAATAAGAGTTTGTTATCCAAAATTAATAATCTTTACCCTGTATATATCGATAATTATATCCGGCGCGGTAATAAAACAAGCATACTCGTTTTATGGAACGGGCACTCGGATAAAACAATTTTAAAAAGATTAGGGATCGATAATTATCCAATAATTAATATTACATGCTATGACAAAAATTTCGATCAAAACT
>NW_021770628.1:12537-22854 GCF_005508785.2 Acyrthosiphon pisum | reverse complement strand
AATAAATAAATAATTAATAATAGATATATGTATATGTATTGAAATAAGTTTTCATTGAATTAATTAATAATATGTGTTAATGTAACTACTAACAAAAATATATATATAGATGTATTATTGTCAAATTGTATCAATGCTTAAACAGTATATATTGTGCACAACCAAACTATGTTAACAAATGTAAACAATATTTATCGGTCAAACACAAAGTGTAAAGCCATATTAATATAACAATAATTGTAAAACGAATATTATTGTAATGAAAATTGTAATGAAAAATCAATTATTTGTATTATTGTAATGAAAAATTGTAAAACAAATATTAATGTAATGAAAAATCAATTAATTGTAAACCAAATATCATTGTAATTGTAAAACACATTTTGATGTAATGAAACCATAACGTTGTAAAACATAATAATTGTAAGCATGAAAATTATGTTATAAGAAATTAACTAAATTGTAGACACATTGCATTAACTTGTAAATACGATGGTGTTCTTAAAAAGATTTCTGTCTTTTAGAGACATAAATCATTTTTCTAAGGGGGAGGTGCTACGTACGGACCCCTCTACTCCGCCCCTACACATAGTCATAAAACACAGCATCGATGTCCTATGGTAACACGTAAATAGTTAGATGATGTCACCGCTGTACATAAAACCTTGGGGGAGCAATACTATAAACGTTAGCAACAGTCTCGGCGTCTACCAACGGCCAGATGACAAACCCGAACCATGAGATATCTGTGAGACCTCCTCGGAGCGCAGTAGATTCGACGAATCAGTTATTGGCACTATGACAAGACGGCTGCGAGTATACTTAGTCATTTTACGACACCCCGCACCGACCAAAGGCACATCTTGTAGAAGGCCCCCTGGACTGTGAGAACC
Source organism: Acyrthosiphon pisum (assembly GCF_005508785.2). NCBI lineage: Eukaryota > Metazoa > Arthropoda > Insecta > Hemiptera > Aphididae > Acyrthosiphon > Acyrthosiphon pisum. Next base: position 21,961 of record NW_021770628.1, on the reverse strand, counting down.
AACGACGTAGTCCGCCAGGGATCTGGTAAGAGAGGGGATAGGACTATATAGGAGCCCTGGGAGTGACCACTGACCAGTATTCAGACGTGATTTCACCAACCGTACGTACACACCCCTGCACCCCTGTACCTCTTCATTGTTGATTAACATATTTTTGTATTACGACTTAAATTATTTTCGTTGACGACGTATTACGGGACTTAGAGAATATTCGAGCAATCGCTTATTTTCTAAGACACTGGTTTTTCTTCGTCAATTTGAATAATCTAATAGTGTATAAATTCAACTTGTTCATTATTTTTACAATTTCAAATAAATAATACATCAACTACACACTGTTGATCATTTTGACGCTACTACCATCATCCCATCCTGTCACCATCTCATGTAATTCGGGTGCACGCAATAATTTTTATCATTTATTAGTAATGTATTTTGAACTCTGAGTGGAGCGGTGTGTTTGTTTGTTTTTTTAAATAATGTACCTACACGTTCTATAATGTACATGAAGTTGCCCCCCCCCCAAACTTTGTCCGAATGATTTCAAAATACCACCAAATAATTGCAAATTAATTTCAAAAAATCATTTGCAATTATAACTATTTTGCAAATTCTGGGTGTTGTCGCACAAATTCACACTAATGGCGCACTAATGTTTGGTAAAAGCAAAATTTAAAAAATGTAATTTTTTCCATGAGGGGGGGAACCATTACATCCTTGCTTATTTTCTATGTTTAATGATACCAATACATAACAATAATAAAATCAGTTCATAAATAAATTAAAAACCCATCTTGAAAATGTAATTACAAAATTGAACAAATCAAAGAATATAATATACACTTACTTGACTTGTCTAAAAATAAAATAATAAACATAATAGTTATTATTATACCTGATTATTGTCTTTCTACAAAATAAAAACTAAAAAATGTATTAAAAATAAAAAAGGGTTTACCTATTTTCCCTGGAAATAAAATTCCCAGTAGTTATTTATAAGTACAATTATAAAACATTTGTAGTATCCCGTTATGATTAAATATTAAATCTTGTGATTTATTTGAAAAGTTCTCAATATATTAACATATTGTTCAGTAGGAAACCAACTTTAAAATTGAATAGTTTTTGGAACAAGTATAAAACCTATCTAATTAATTATTTATAACACGTTTTTTGCGACTTTGCAATATACAACTACCTTAATAACTTCTTAACTCATTAAAAAATAGGTTATAATATTTTTAGGCACCATTCACCATGCATAAAGCGGCCAAAAATTAAGAAATTTTTAAACATATTTCAGAAAAATAGTGTTCAAAAAAATGTTTAAAATTGGTCAGGCTAGATAAGATTAGGAAAATATTTGCACGTATCATAGAGTAATATAGAGGGTCTAGTCTAGGGTGACCATATTTAAAAAAATAAAATACAGGACAAAAATATTATCATATTATTATATTTTAATAATTTAATATATAATATTTTTAAATTAATTTATTATATTTTTTTGTTGTCCGATAGGATAACGCTTGAGCACGATATGGAGGTATTATTAATATTTATTTATTTCGCAATATGATCCCATTTGATAACGAATTGGTCACACCGGTAGGTAAATATACTATTATATGTACGGTTTACGTCACCAAAATAATGTGATGCAATAATTATAATGGTAAAAACAAAAATCCAAAAATACATTTGAAAAGTATAGATTTTTATATTATTCTATTCAATGATATAATTTCAAACATTTCAAAAATTAAAAATTAACGGTAAAAACGGGATTAATATAGGACAGACTTGATATTACGGGAGAAAAAGCGTCCTGAGAGAAGTTTGTTAGGACAACAGGACACAAAGCCAAAATAAAGGACAATCCTGTATAAAACAGGACGTATGGTCACCCTAGTCTAGTCTATACCGTACGTGTTCAGGAAGTGAAGCAGGCCAGTTATCGCAAGTATTCACTTGCCGATACTATTGGCCGCGAGGTACCACGCAAATTCTAACTTCAGATTTATATTTTGTACGTTTTTTTTTTATACATTTTACCGTCAAGTGTAAACAACAACAACGTTTTTGTGTTTTGTCAACTGTCATTTCTCATTCAACTCTTAAGTCAATCTCCGAGTTTTCTATATTCTAATATTTCTAGTTACTTGCCAATTTACTGTTTATGTATTTCTGGTTACGAACATTTTAAAAATTGTTTTCATTTAAAATATTAAAATTGCCAGCTGTTATTTGTGTGGTAGAACCCAAAACGCTAAGAGTAAAGAAATCAAAATTACTTTTCACAGGTGAGTGAGATTTAATAGTATTTTTTAATGGATTGACATATCTTTGTACCTTGGATACAATTGTATTGTTGTGCTTTCTTATAAAGTATAAGCATCTAACAAATCATACTGGATATAATCTTTTAGAAATCTCTTTCTTTCATGAGCATCTGAAGTTATTCTACTATTATTTTTTTTTCTTAATACATTTTGAATGATTTTGCTTACACAGGTATCCAAAATGTCCAGATATCCATGAAAATTGGATCGAGTTCAGTAGACGCTATGATGAGCATATAAGCATAATAGTTAATGAAAAAAGTGTTGTGTATTCTGCTCATTTTGTGGCTGACTCTTTTATTGTGTATATTAAAAATACTATGTTAAAATCTACAGCTGTACCATCATTGATTATTCAACGTGTTCGTTTTGTAAGTTTATTGTACACAATAATATTAAATTCATTTTATAATCATTCATTATACTCTATTTATTATTATCATATTATATCAGGCTAAATTAGATTATCCCGAGAAAACAACAAATTTGCATTCAGACGAGAAACAAAAAGTAGATGATATGGAAGATATTGGTTGTAGTTCAAGCGTAACTTCAATTTCTCCTAAGTTATTAGAACCTGAAATTGATGGAGTTTAATGTTTGGAACTAATTAGTTCTTATGGTTAAATTGCAAACGCCAATGATAGTCCAATGACAGTGAAAAACATCTCTAATAACGAATTTCCAACCAAGGTGTGTTTAATTTTTTTTTTTTCATGTTTAATAGCTTATCACAATATTAACATTTATTTTTTGACTAGATCAATAGAGAATCGTTTGTTGAAGCCAGTGTTGTGGAAGACGATGACACACCCAGGGGACGATTTCTTAAACTAGGAATTTCTGTCTTATCCAATGACACCGATTTGAAATCCAAAAAAATTAAAATTTTGAACCAAACAATCCGTCGTCAAAGGAAAAAAAAATGTATCTTTAAAATGCATTATTTCAAGCCTTAAAGATAACAACTTGATAAATGAAGACACATCAACATTGTTGTTGGATAATTTTGGTTGGAATAAACATTTAATTTCAAGGCTTGCTAAAAAAATTCTGGAATAACGCAAACTAGAAAATATTGTCCAGAACTCCGTAGATTTGCTTTTTCCTTGCACTTTCGTTCCGTCTCTGCTTACAAATTTGTCAGGAAATAATTTAATACGATTCTTCCTCATCTTCGGACGCTTGGTATATGGTATTCTAATATCAATTGTGAACCAGGGTTTACAACAGAAGCTTTGAACACTCTTGCCTTAAAATGTAGAAATACTTTAAAACCTGTATATTGTGCACTATAGTAATAGATGAGATGGCTGTAAGGCAGCATGTAGAATGGGATGGAACAAATTACCATGGCTATGTAAATGTTGGCGAGTCTATATGCAATGAAACTATGGAAAAAGCTAAAGAGGCCTTAGTTTTTTAGTAGTTGCTATAAATGAAGCATGGAAAATTCCTGTTGGTTATTTTTTAATAAATCACATTTAAAGTTCACAGAAATCACAATTAGTTAGTCGTTGTATAGATCTTCTAACTAAAACTGGAGTAACAATTGTCTCTCTTACGTTTGATAGATGCCCGACCAACATAAATATGGTCAAAATTCTTGGTTGTGGTTTGGATGCAGACAACTTCAATACAAGTTTCAAAGTTTATGGTGTTGCCGACACCAACACCATAATTCCAGATCCTGCCCATATGGTAAAATTAATAAGGAATGCTTTTGGAGAAAAACGACAATTTATTGACATGAATGGGGGTGTCATTGATTTTGAATATATCAATAAACTGTTAATCTTGCATGAAGACGAAGGTTGTGTTCTAGCAAATAAACTTAAAAAGCAGCATGTATTTTACTCGAGGCAAAAAATGAAGGTAAAGCTAGCGACCCAACTTCTAAGTCGATCTGTATCTGAAGCTCTTACGTTTTGTAGAGATAAATTAGAACTTCCTGCTTTTAAAGACGGTGGTCCTACTATAAAATGTATTAAATATTTCAACAACGCATTCGACATCCTAAATTCTGGTAAATCAGTATGGGAAATCAAAAGCTGTATGTAAAAAAAAAAACATTATGGAAATTAACGAATTTTATGAAGAATTTTCTAATTATATTAAAAATTAAAATTAGTAGAAAATAAAAATGGCCAAATAACTAATGTACTAATTTTAAAATCTGCAAGGAAAACTGGTTTCTTAGGATTTTTATTTTTTTTTAATCTCTATAATTCATTATACAATAATTATTTGATGCCCAATTTAATTGATTATATTTGCTTTATAAACTTAGCCAGGATCATATTTAGCTTTTATTTGGTACAATCCGGTTTCATGGTGGCCACAATGATAATCCCACAGCTCGTCAATTTAGATCCGCTTATCGTAAACTATTAATAAATGCCAAGATCAAAGATGGATCTCTCGGAAATTTTATACCTTTAGATGAAATTGATATACTAAATTGCTCTAGTGCTACCAATACTATGAAAGATCCAGTAGACATAATTAATGAAAGTAATGCTATTTTATATAAATTTATAATTGAATCTGATCAAAATATTACCATGAGTAACTATATAAAAGAAGTTTTGATTTATATATCTGGTTTTATTTGTCATAGATTATCATTTAAAATTAAATGTGATATTTGTTGTAATGCTTTGGTTTGTGATGAAAAAGATTTTATGACTTCATTAATTAAAGTTAGAGACAAAGGTGGATTGTCTTATCCAAGCGATGATGTCATTTTGATAGCTCTTCAAACTGAAAAATGTATGAAATCTTACAGTTCTGACACAAAACCATTAAACAAAATGTTAATTGTTACAAAAACATTAAGTTATTTTTGTAACAATCATGTATTTGATTCAATTTCTAACCATAATTTTGACAATGGTCCATTTTCAAACCATATCATCTTACTTATGAAATATATTATTAATTCATATTTTGATATTAAAACACAATACTCGTGTAGAAAACAAAATGAAACCGATTCAATGCGAACGTGGTACAATAAAATTACATTATTTAGAGGACAGTAAATTTTATTTTAAAACCTATACTTTTTTAAACACATCATGAATAAATTGTGTATAATATGTAAATATATATAATATATAACATGTACCTATTTTATCATAAAAGTTGTTATTTTTTTTTTTGTTAGATTAATTTTTTATTTGTAACATTTTGTATTAAAATTTAGGTTTACAGTTTGTTAAATCTATTTTTTATTTGTAATTAAAGTGTAATAAAAATATAATTTACAGTTGGTTAATTTTTTTGTTTTTTACTTTAAACCCTGCACACAGTACGTCATAATTAAATTCTAATACGGTAATAATACAATGTAACATATATTTATTATGTGTATCACGTATTTTGAATCTTATATTCATAATATATCTTATCAATGGTCAAAGTAATTGTTATTAATAATTAATAATTATATTATAATAATATAATAATATAATATAATAATATTTTGGTACAATATTCCCATTGTACAATAATATGTTGAAAACGCATTCAATATACTTATGAATAAGATGATACAATAGTACTTATTGTATGTTGTGGTAACCCTGAAAGTACACCTACACCGCTTCAATTCCCGTTCGTAAGGCCCTCTCTATATTACTCTATGGCACGTATCAAACAACACTGAGAATGTCATCGGTTCAACAATGAAAAACCAAGTTGGGAAAATATAATTACACCTACACTGCAAAGTGTAGCTAACCTTATCACTATGCATTTGAGAAAAAAAACACTTGCCAAAAATGTATAGCTTGTATAACGACTAGACTATAAAGAGTATTCCAGAATTAAAAATTGTATATTCTATGATTTCCAATTGACTAAACAACAATTTTGAGAAAAAAAAAGTGTTAATATAAATTAACTAAGAAACTTTCATACAAAAATAAGACATATAGATCAATTAAACAACAATATTTCTTACTCCACAAATATTCTGGAAAATAATAATTAAAATTCTATTATTATTATTATCATTATTCTAATAACCGTATTATATATCAACAATTATTATTTAATCGAAAGTCCAAGAAGAAACAAATATACGGCCAAATATTAATAAAATATTGTTATAATTTGCTTATTTTAATCAATATGACGTATTGGTCATCACATCATGATAATAAACTGATAAGACATCGATAATGCCTACCAATATGTATTAATGAATAGTAAAATATATTATAGTATAATATGCATGTTATGAACTTAAAAGTATCCGAGTATAAAGCAATTTGTAGGCTTGGAACTAAAAGTTGCTATTTAAAATTATAGTATTATTAATTTGGGCAATTTAAGACTTCAAACTGTATTATCACTTATCCTTTTGTAAACTATATATAATAGGTAATTGAAAAATGTCTATTTAATTTCACTGCATAGATACAACCTTTGTTTATAAAACTATTATTGATATCCAAAATTTATATGATCTTAAAAACCATACTCATTAAACATAATATTTAGTAACAAATTAAATGTTCATTTAAAAATTAAAAATTAAAAAGTATAATTCTCTAAATAATGACTTAGCATGAAAGTTTATGAGAAAAGTACCTTAAGTCGTCTAATAAATAAACCTTTGTACCACATTATTTTCAGTAAAGGGGTATGAATAGTATTAAGTTAACTATACAATATGCTTTTGAATAATAGATTTACAGTAATTGAAATCATACCAATAAATTAACAAATACGACGTACTCTATATATGTCAGATGTCGGCGATGAATTTGTAAAATACCAATAAGTCAATCTGCTATATTATACTTAGTAGACTTTACGTGAAATTCATCACTGAGTACCAAAGCCAAAATTATTTATATGTACAATTTTAGCTCAATCATTATAAATCAAAATGTAATTTTTTCCATGAGGGGGGGAACTATTACATCCTTGCTTATTTCCTATGTTTAATAATACCAATTCATAACAATAATAAAATCAGTTCATAAATAATTTAAAAACCCATATTGAAAATGTAATTACAAAATTAAACAAATCAAAGAATATAATATACACTTACGTAATGGGTCTAAAAATGAAATAAATAAACATAATAGTTATTATTATACCTGATTATTGTCTTTCTACAAAATATGTCAAAGACTTTCACTCCAATCTACCAGCGTATTTTAATCAATATGACGTATTTGTCATCACAGCATGATAATAAACTGATAAAACATCAATAATGTCTACCAATATGTATTTATTTATAGTAAAATATATTATAGTATAATATGCATGTTATGAACTTTTAAGTTATATGCGAGTAAAAAGCAATTTGTAGGCTTGGAACTAAAAGTTGCTATTTAAAAATATAGTATTACTTATTTAGGCAATTTAAGACTTCAAACGGTATTATCACTTATCCTTTTGTATAATACCTATGCTTTTTAATAATTGACAAATGTCTATGCAATTTCACTGCAAAGATACAAAATTTGGTTATAACAATTTTAGTTGATATCCAAAATGTATATGATATCCAATTTTTTTTTTTAAATGAAAAGATTCATTTAAAAATTAAAAATTAAAAAGTATAATTCTCTAAATAATGACTCAGCATGAAAGTTTATGAGAAAAGTGTCTTAACTCATCTGAAAAATAAACCTGTGTACCACATAATTTTCAGTAAAGGGGTATGAATTATATAAATTGAAATATACAATATGGTTTTAAATAATAGATTTACAGTAATTGTGATCAAACCAATAAATTTACAAATACGACGCGTGCTATATTTGTCAGTTGTCAGCGATGAATATGTAAAATACCAATAAGTCAATCTGCTATATTATACTTAGTAGACTTTACGTGAAATTTATCACTGAGTACCTAAGCCAAAATTATTTATATGTAAAATTTAAACTCAATCATTATAAAACAAAATTTATCGAGGACGGAGACTATGTATCAGTTTATAATATTACAAAGTATTTTTTATCACGATTAGTATTTTTATCATTTATTAGTAATGTATTTTGAACTCTGAGTGGAGCGGTGTGTTTGTTTGTTTTTTGTAAATTATGTACCTACACGTTCTAAAATGTACATGAAGTTGCCCCCCCCCCCCCCACTTTGTCCGAATGATTTCAAAATACCACCAAATCATTGCAAATTAATTTCAAAAAATGATTTGCAATTATAACTATTTTGCAAATTCTGTGTGTTGTCGCACAAATTCACACTAATGGCGTAATAATGTTTGGTAAAAGCAAAATTTAAAAAATTTAATTTTTTCCATGAGGGGTGAACTATGACATCCTTGCTTCCTTCCTATGTTTAATAATACCAATTCATAACAATTATAAAATCAGTTCATAAATAAATTAAAAACCCATATTGAAAATGTATTTCCAAAATTAAACAAATCAAAGAATATAATATACACTTACGTGGTTGGTCTAAAAATAAAATTAATTAACATCTTAGTTATTATTATACCTGATTATTGTCTTTCTACAAAATATATCAAAGACTTTCACTCCAATCTACGGACGAAAGTCAATCATTTGCATGAATGTTGACATATTTTTTTAATTTAATAATACCAATTCATAACCATAATAAAATCAGTTCATAAATAATTTAAAAACCAGTATTGAAAATGTAATTACAAAATTAAACAAATAAAAATAAAAATATATACACTTACTTAATTGGTCTAAAAATAAAATAATAAATATAATAGTTATTATTATACCTGATTATTGTCTTTCTACAAAATATGTCAAAGACTATCACACCAATCTACCGACGAAAGTCAAGCGTTTGCATGAATGTTGACATACTTTTTTAATTTAATATAATCCATAAGGTTATTAATAACGTGGGTTAATGCAGTTATTAAATAATAATGGAAAATAATTATTAATGTTATATTTCCACTATCAATCGTAATAAATTAAAAGTTACACTAATGATGATCATTATAACTTATAAGGTAGATGAGTGCTCGCAACTGACTTAGGGGTATGTCATTGTTTTCAGCAAAAATGAGTACAATCTATTATACAACTTAAATACAATTATAG
>NW_021770628.1:10027-11320 GCF_005508785.2 Acyrthosiphon pisum | reverse complement strand
CCACTGTAGGGAGTATCCAGATTGCTCACAAATATTTGTCCCTGACGTCCCGGCCGGTGGTTCAGGCATGTTAACTGAAGACGAAATATGTATGGAAGTCATGGACGAATTTGAGGATACAGGTTAGTTTTATTTATAAGAATTAGATTTTTAAAGACCCGCTGATTTAAAGATATACCATCAAGTATTATTGCTCTACCAATTAGATTTTTGAAAATAAATGTCGTTAAATAGATTTTTAAAATTTAACAAATTATCGTACAACATTTAATCAATTACTTAGATTTATTATAAATTTTAAATATTAATTCTATATTATTTTAAACTTATCAAAAGGTCTGTGAAACGATCAATTGTATAATAGTTGGAGTATTCCGGCATTGTATCGATCAATTCACACGTCGCATCCTATGGGGTAATAGTTGGAGTATTCCGGCATTGCACCGGTTGTCAGATCGTTTGATAGATTTAATTTTTTCAACGCAATTTTTATTATATGTCGACATTTTTATAACTTTGTAGTTATATCAGAAGATTTTTTAAGATTCGTGAGGATAATTAGATTTTTAATAGATACGGTATTATTTTCATTAGATATTAATATTAAGTTTTTTATTTTTTATTTTTAAAGATTCTTACACCGTTGCCGTTAACGGGAAACGAGTTTCGACTGCCAATACCACCTCGGCTGCTAATGCTAAAAGGGTTAGGTTGAATCTAGTAAAATCACCAGGGTTCATAGAAATATCATCGTCTGCAAACCGAAAAATTGTTTGGTACTATGCTAGAATATAGGGGGGATAGTGAACTATATAGACTTTATTCACTCACTCGAGCCTGAACTAATTCAATTATTAAAAACACGAGTTCAACTAGGAGCAATTAAGTTTAATCTTAAACTCGAGGCTACCTATAATCGCCCCAACGTAGTAAACTCGTCAGAGAACCGGGCGTTTAAAACATCGGCGGTCGAAATGTTTGCAGAAAGTAACATTAGTGACATTATAAAGAGAGCGTTTGTTAATTTGTTGAACGAGAAAAATGAGTACAGCGGGAGAGGCAGCGGTTTTACCATGGAGTCAATAGATGGACTTTTACTCAGTGTATATAAATATACGCCAATGAGTGGTTCGTCGTATATACAATTACCGAAGTTCATTGAATGGAAACGGGCTACCATTAATCCACAGAATATTGACCAACAGTGTTTTAAGTGGGCGATTCTCGCAAAACATGTGACGGGGTCGATGATATGTCGTATTGGAGAAAATTATAAACAGTACGAGAGCATGT
>NW_021770628.1:9102-9977 GCF_005508785.2 Acyrthosiphon pisum | reverse complement strand
GTAGTTAATTTTTCCCTAGTACAGTCCTCAAAAATCACTCGACACTGAAATGTTGTCTCAATCCGCTCATGGTTATCGTTATATTCTAACGCGTAAATATAGTGCTGGACAAGTGTGATCACACAGCCTCGTGTGCAATTTTCTTCAACTAAAACGTGTGTCTATACATCTCTGCCTGTTATTAGTTTTGTTAAAAAACGATGCGTAAATTACTTCCTAATTTCATTACCTGGTTTACCAACATAACGCAAACGTTAAACTCCGCTACCCATGTACTGATTATGAAACAATTTATAACTACAAACTTTACTTTAATTACTTATTGTTAAACGTGGTAAATCCATCAGTATAAAAAATAATTCATATTCAGCGAATAGCGTTTTTTTTTTTAAATATAATATAATTATGAGTAAAATTCGATGAAAAGTCGTAGTTAAATTTACAGATAATGAATACGAACATTTTTCTCAGGAAATCCATAATTCGTTAATAAAAAAATTTGTAAGAATAACGACTATAAGACTAATTATTTTACAAAATAAAAGTGATTACGTACCTATGTTTTCTGGAATAAAAAAAAAATCTCTGGTTATTAATATAATAAAATATTCATACCATTGTTCTACTATAAGATCATAGATTCGTTAATAATATCAAAATTACAGTCTTAAACTATAATATACACATGTAACATTTACCATATTATATTTTATAATATATACCGGGTGATTCTTTTAATTTAATTTTTCGCATGACAACATTGGGTTTTAATTTTATATTCCAAAGCAGAATATTTTTCTTAGTATTTTGATACATGATAATCGAATTTCGGGTGAGAAGTTTATGAGTTATAAATATTCATAGTTTAGATGAGT
>NW_021770628.1:5715-6492 GCF_005508785.2 Acyrthosiphon pisum | reverse complement strand
TTTGACGCTACTACCATCATCCCATCCTGTCACCATCTCCTGTAAGTCGGGTACACGCAACACATTTGGCGCAGTCGGAAACGGACCCATACCTGCAGAAAGTCCAAAGTCGAGGAAAACTTTCAAATTTTTTTTTTTTACCAAAATAATTGATGAATGAATAGATTTTTAATGATATATGAATACAATTTGATATTTTTGGGGATATATAATGATGAATAGATTTTGATGATATAAGTGAATAGAATTTGATGATATATAATGATGAATAGAATTTGATGATATAAAGTATGATGATATAATTGATTAATGAGGATATATAAGTGATGATAAATAGAATTTTATTAATTGAGGTATTTGAGAATATAGTGAAGAGAATTTGGAATAGATTGAGTATTATTTTGAGTAGGGAAATATATTAGAATAAGGCGCCTTAGTATTAGAGACCTTAGTATTAGAAAACCTTAGTATTAGAAAACATAAGAATAAAGCTTGAATTAACGTAGATGCAATGCTTGCATTATATTAGAATAACATAAGAATTATTGTATTAAATACTTATTTTTAGTCGCAAACAGTAGTTAGAACGGAATAAATATAGAATATTAGATTTGAAATATTAGTATAATAAATGTATAGATTTTTATTAGGTTTAACAGTTACTTACGTAGAATAAGCAGATTATTTTATTTTGGTGTATATTGTATTATATTTTATTCTATTACATTTATTTTACGTACTACATTTTACGCTATTTTTACACATATTTTATAGTGT
>NW_021770628.1:3947-5615 GCF_005508785.2 Acyrthosiphon pisum | reverse complement strand
TCATCAAATTCTATTCATCATTATATATCATCAAATTCTATCACTTATATCATCAAAATCTATTCATCATTATATATCCCCAAAAATATCAAATTGTATTCATATATCATTAAAAATCTATTCATTCATCAATTATTTTGGTAAAAAAAAAAATTTGAAAGTTTTCCTCGACTTTGGACTTTCTGCAGGTATGGGTCCGTTTCCGACTGCGCCAAATGTGTTGCGTGTACCCGACTTACAGGAGATGGTGACAGGATGGGATGATGGTAGTAGCGTCAAAATGATCAACAGTGTGTGGTTGATGTATTATTTATTTAAAATTGTAAAAATAATGAACAAGTTGAATTTATACACTATTAGATTATTCAAATTGACGAAGAAAAACCAGTGTCTTAGAAAATAAGCGATTGCTCGAATATTCTCTAAGTCTCGTAATACGTCGTCAACGAAAATAATCTAAGTCGTAATACAAAAATATGATAATCAATAATGAAGAGGTACAGGGATGTGTACGTACGGTTGGTGAAATCACGTCTGAATACTGGTCACTCCCAGGGCTCCTATATAGTCCTATTCCCTCTCTTACCAGATCCCTGGCGGACTACGTCGTTGGTTCTCACAGTCCAGGGGACCTTCTACAAGATGTGCCTTTGGTCGGTGCGGGGTGTCGTAAAATGACCAAGTATAATCGCAGCCGTCTTGTCATAGTGCCAATAACTGATTCGTAGAATCTACTACGCTCCGAGGAGGTCTCACAGATATCTCATGGTTCGGGTTTGTCATCTGGCCGTTGGCAGACGCCGAGACTGTTGCTAACGTTTATAGTATTGCTCCCCCAAGGTTTTATGTACAGCGGTGACATCATCTAACTATTTACGTGTTACCATAGGACATCGATGCTGTGTATTATGACTATGTGTAGGGCCGGAGTAGAGGGGTCCGTACGTAGCAAAATACTAATCGTGATAAAAAATACTTTGTAATATTATAAACTGATACATAGTCTCCGTCCTCGATAAGTTTTGTTTTATAATGATTGGGTGTAAATTTTACATATAAATAATTTTGGCTTTGGTACTCAGTGACGAATTTCACGTAGAGTCTACTAAGTATAATATAGCAGATTGACTTAGTGGTATTTTACATATTCATCGCTGACAAGTGACATATATAGAGTACGTCGTATTTGTAAATTTATTGGTTTGATTTCAATTACTGTAAATCTATTATTCAAAAGCATATTGTATAGTTAACTTAATACTATTCATACCCCTTTACTGAAAATAATGTTGTACAAAGGTTTATTTATTAGACGACTTAAGGTACTTTTCTCATAAACTTTCATGCTAAGTCATTATTTAGAGAATTATACTTTTTAATTTTTAATTTTTAAATGAACATTTAATTTGTTACTAAATATTATGTTTAATGAGTATGGTTTTTAAGATCATATAAATTTTGGATATCAATAATAGTTTTATAAACAAAGGTTGTATCTATGCAGTGAAATTAAATAGACATTTTTCAATTACCTATTATATATAGTTTACAAAAGGATAAGTGATAATACAGTTTGAAGTCTTAAATTGCCCAAATTAATAATACTATAATTTTAAATAGCAACTTTTAGTTCCAAGCCTACAAATTGCTTTATACTCGGATACTTTT
>NW_021770628.1:0-2124 GCF_005508785.2 Acyrthosiphon pisum | reverse complement strand
GATTGATAGTGAAATATAACAATAATAATTATTTTCTATTATTATTTAATAACTGCATTAAACCACGTTATTAATAACCTTATGGATTATATTAAATTAAAAAAGTATGTCAACATTCATGCAAACGCTTGACTTTCGTCGGTAGATTGGTGTGATAGTCTTTGACATATTTTGTAGAAAGGCCATAATCAGGTATAATAATAACTATTATGTTTATTTATTTCATTTTTAGACCTATTACGTAAGTGTATATTATATTCTTTGATTTGCTTAATTTTGTAATTACATTTTCAATATGAGTTTTTAAATTATTTATGAACTGATTTTATTATTGTTATGAATCGGTATCATTAAACATAGAAAATAAGTAAGGATGTAATGGTTCCCCCCCTCATGGAAAAAATTACATTTTTTAAATTTTGCTTTTACCAAACATTAGTGCGCCATTAGTGTGAATTTGTGCGACAACACCCAGAATTTGCAAAATAGTTATAATTGCAAATCATTTTTTGAAATTAATTTGCTATTATTTGGTGGTATTTTGAAATCATTCGGACAAAGTTGGAGGGGGGGGCAACTTCATGTACATTATAGAACGTGTTGGTACATTATTTACAAAAAACAAACAAACACACTGCTCCACTCAGAGTTCAAAATACATTACTAATAAATGATAAAAATACTAATTGTGATAAAAAATACTTTGTAATTTTATAAACTAATATATAGTCTCCGTCCTCGATAAATTTTGTTTTATAATGATTGAGTTTATTTTGAAAACAATGACATACCCCTAAGTCAGTTGCGAACACTCATCTACCTTATAAGTTATAATGGTCATCATAGTGTAACTTTTAATTTGTTACGATTGATAGTGGAAATATAACATTAATAACTATTTTCCATTATTATTTAATAACTGCATTAACCCACGTTATTAATAACCTTATGGATTATATTAAATTAAAAAAGTATGTCAACATTCATGCAAACGCTTGACTTTTGTCGGTAGATTGGAGTGAAAGTCTTTGACATATTTTGTAGAAAGACAATAATCTGGTATAATAATAACTATTATGTTTATTTATTTCATTTTTAGACCCATTACGTAAGTGTATATTTTATTCTTTGATTTGCTTAATTTTGTAATTACATTTTCAATATGAGTTTTTAAATTATTTATGAACTGATTTTATTATTGTTATGAATCGGTATCATTAAACATAGAAAATAAGTAAGGATGTAATGGTTCCCCCCCCTCATGGAAAAAATTACATTTTTAAAATTTTGCTTTTACCAAACATTAGTGCGCCATTAGTGTGAATTTGTGCGACAACACAAAGAATTTGCAAAATAGATATAATTGCAAATCATTTTTTGAAATTAATTTGCAATTATTTGGTGGTATTTTGAAATCATTCGGACAAAGTTTGGGGGGGGGGGCAACTTCATGTACATTATAGAACGTGTAGGTACATTATTACCAAAAAACAAACAAACACACCGCTCCACTCAGAGTTCAAAATACATTACTAATAAATGATAAAAATACTAATCGTGATAAAAAATACTTTGTAATATTATAAACTGATATATAGTCTCTGTACTCGATACATTTTGATTTATAATGATTGAGCTAAAATTGTACATATAAATAATTTTGGCTTTGGTACTCAGTGATGAATTTCACGTAAAGTCTACTAAGTACAATATAGCAGATTGACTTATTGGTATTTTACAAATTATCATCTGACATATATAGAGTACGTCGTATTTGTAAATTTATTAGTTTGATTTCAATTACTGTAAATCTATTATTCAAAAGCATATTGTATAGTTAACTTAATACTATTCATACCCCTTTACTGAAAATAATGTTGTACAAAGGTTTATTTATTAGACGACTTAAGGTACTTTTCTCATAAACTTTCATGCTAAGTCATTATTTAGAGAATTATACTTTTTAATTTTTAATTTTTAAATGAACATTTAATTTGTTACTAAATATTATGTTTAATGAGTATGGTTTTTAAGATCATATAATTTTGGATATCAATAATAGTTTTATAAACAAAGGTTGTATCTATGCAGTGAAATTAAATAGACATTTTCAATTACCTATTA
>NW_021770627.1:9757-10285 GCF_005508785.2 Acyrthosiphon pisum | reverse complement strand
GATCCCATTTTTGTTTATTACCAACGTAATAAACATATCATAACGGTAATGACTATTCCGTAGCAATCGAATAAGACTTCTGAATATTTAAAACCGTCATAAGAATGTGTTCCACATTAAAATATGAATCTTTAGGCTCTCAACCCACTGCGATGTATTATCGTGGTTTGGACCGAACGGTTTTTATGAAATCATAACATCAGAAAAACGAGAATTTTAGGTGATTAAAAATCAACAATCTTGTACAATATTTTAGGACAATAATACAACTTTTATTTAAGCTGTAGATGATATATGTATTTATTGTTACTGAAAACTATTGATTTATATTAACTAATAGCCTTTTATTTGAGACCGGTATAGACAGTATAGGCAATAAGTTTACGTACGTCACACCAGCCCACCCCATATTGAAATATGGTATTCTCTTGTATGTAACCTTTAATATGTCATTTGTATGTATTTGTATGACCATCCCCACCATTTGTATGCCACTTGAAATCGAGTTATAACAAAAATAGAAGGGGC
>NW_021770627.1:0-9267 GCF_005508785.2 Acyrthosiphon pisum | reverse complement strand
AAATTCTCCACACCGTTCAATTGTACGCCGTTTGTATGGATTTGTATGACATGTTTCAACCCTTAATTTTCAAAACTACCCTTGGGCGGGCTGGCGAGATGTCACCCCAGCCCTGGCAATTCCAATTTTAATAACAATATATATAATACCATAAGAAACAAATTCATATAGTAATTTTATTCAACTAATACAAAAACAAAGTTTTCATACTATACAAATCTATAGTATACTATTTCGTATATTATACAATAACATTTGGAAACTATGATTATTTACAATAAACAATAATTTTATTATATTATTATTGCAAAATATGTAAATTTATGCGGGAATTGTTGTTAATTGTAATATTTTCATATTATCACTTATCAGTTATTGTAAATATCGATATATCGTTGTTATCCCTAGTTAAAAATAACTTTGTTGTGTTTAGGCTTTCGTATGTCATCACAAACGTATGATTTTAAGATTGATTTGAAGTATCTATCATTTAAATTCTATTTAAACTCAATATCTTGTGTTCATTTTTAATTTTTAATTTATCAATAATATGGGTAGAACACCGGCTGTAGCATTATCAATTGTAATTGAAGCAATTTCACACTTTAAAGATTATGTTTTATACACTGATGATGATGGAAAAAGAAGTAAGTATACCTAATTACGTTGTAGGTATCTTTGTAAATACTTCTTTTATTTAAAAATCTAGTATTATTAATCAAGTCAAATCTACATGGATTCATTTCAGAAATTAAAGCTGCTACTGATTCTGTATGGCAAGATATAAGTAAGCATCTAGATGGTCGCATGAGTAAAAATGCGCTACATATTTTTGCTCAACAAGGCCGTCATGGTGTTAAAACTATTTTGGGAATAGCTGATGTTTCACATCAAGATGATGTATCAGATATTGATCAATTTGATATTCAGTCAAAAATGTCCACTGATTCTGGTAATTTATGTGTTTAATTAATAGTGTATAATACTATGATTACAAGAGGTGGCTGGGTTTTTTTTTTAATATAATCTGTAGATGTAGTGGATATATTAAAGATGCTAGGAATGTCTTGTTATATAAATAACAAAAAAAAAAAAAACTAATATGTAGTAAAATAAATTACTTTAATAGTAATATTATCATAAAATCTTATATTTTCATAGCTCCGAATATTTTTTTGAACGCAAGGATTATAATATAATAAGTCTTAATGAGTTCCATATTGTGTTAATTATTATAAGAAATACTAAATTTTATAGTACCTATATTAATCTAGAATCTATAAATATTTTTTTTGTACCATTTATTTTATACCATTCTTCTAAATAAATATGTTAGTAATGATTAATGAATAATGTGTATTGTTTGGAAGGGAAGTATAATAGTGTTTGGTGTATTGATATTTTTGGAAGTGTTCAATTGGTCTTTATTATCAAATCTTTAGTTTGCTTTTTTTTATATTTTAAAATAAATGTTTTAATTAAATACAAATCTCCATAATATGCAATCACAATGTATATTTTAAAGATATATTGCATTTTGCATACTATTGTGATAAAATAATGAAATCATACATTTTTCATATTATATTTAATATATTTTGTACCTATTGGTTAAATTAAAAACACATTTGAATGGTTCAAAATATTACCTACTTATACTCTTCTAATTAACTAATACATTTACCCATAGTATTTTATATGAGTTTAGAAATTAAAAATGTTTTTAACTATTATTTTAATAAATTCTAATTCATAATTATTCATTCAATAATAGTATCATTAATTGTATAATATTAATATTATTTATATGCCTGCTATAAATTATAGGTACTAGGTACCTACATATTATTATTATTATGATATAACCAATGTTAGTATGCTATTTTATAAGTTTATAACATAAAAAATATACAGTCCCATATAGGTTATCATTTTATAATTTATAAGTAGGTATACATCAAATGTATAAGGGATCGAAGATTAAAATAATTATTAAAGTTTTACCTTATCTTTTATATATAACTTAAATCAATAAAGGCACCTATAATTTTAATTTGTACTAAATATAGATAATACATACTAATAATTACAATAGTAAGTTAGTAAGTTACCTAATCACTTAATTATCTATATTATTATCTTTTTCCAAGTTTGTTCCTATTGCACCTTTAGTTCCTATTCGCCCCTTTTGACGGAATTGGCCAAATATTATTATATTTATTCTTTACCTACTTAAAATTTAAATTAATAATTACAAATTTTATAGTTGAATATAAGAACCTAATTGAAGGTGTTTAGGTAAAAAAAAGAGTACTTACTTATTTTTGCAGATAGAACTATAGTTTATAGGGACTGATTATTAAAAACAACTGTTTGTAACCACAGAAATACTTTATTGTATTTATATTTGTATTTAGGTATGGTATTTAGGTATAAATTAATATACTGTATGGGCTTATTGCAAAAGATATCTTTATATTTTAAAATGTTATCATAAATTACTTGTTCCGACTGTTCCTAAAGTAAGGTACCTAAGGTAAGACTTATGTTTGATATTAAATGTTTCAGTATAAGTCGTCAATGCTAGATAAAAAAAATTTGTAATTGGTAACTAATTTTAGTTTTCCTAAATATTAGATTAGTATTTAAAACATTGCTTCATACATTTTATGTGGGCTTTCTATTTATGAATATGTATTTATATTTAAATTTTTTGGGATCAAAAAATATATTTTAAACTATTATATCTTAATTTTGAATTATAGATTTCACTGATGATAGTATTGATGATAGTTTACCCTGTTTGAAATTTGTATTCACTTTTTCTATTGAGGAATGGAAGGAAATTCAACCTGAAGAAGTAAAATACAATATAACTGATCCCAGTCGGCCTTTAAGGAGCGCCAGATCTTATTACACTCTTCGTAAAGGTTACTGGACACCAATACTAGCAGAGCATTTTTGGATCCATACTAGTTTGCCTTGTTGTATTTCGTTTCGAAGAGCTTCTGTAATGGATAATGGAAATATTTATGTAAAAGTAATTGGAAAATGTAAAATTTGTGATTCAAATTTTGAAGGAATCATATCTCAAAAGCCAGCAATCAACTCCAGGTAATTTATTATTTCAACCTAAAAAATTATAACTGTTTAATTTAAGAAATTATAGTATATTTTATTTTTATTCCAAATTTACAGAGTACTTATGGAATGTAAATATGTGGGTAACTATGAAAAACTCCACAACAAAATGAAAAAACGACGAATGATTGGACTTGTCAAAAATATTGCTCTAAAGAACATAGATGATGGAAAAGCTAGTGAGACATTTAGAGAAATGGAAGGTGTGCGACTTATGAAAACTGGTTAGTTTATTATAATTTAAAAGATCTTTTTAATTTAACTAACAATTAAAAACTACTAATATTTAATATTCAAATATATAGGTAACTAGTAACTACACTCTCAAGTTACAACCATAGTTTAACTGATGTTTTAATTTATAATTAATAAACAACATCAATTTAATAAAACAATTGTGATTGAAATCAAATTTTTAATGAAATTATCTATCATTATCTATCATTATGTTTTAATGTACAGGTGATCCTGAACCAGCAATAATACCATCAGGGAATGCCCTACGTACATTAAAGTGGCGTTATTTATCTAACAAAAATAGACACAAAGACGTTTTAACTTCAATAGCACTTATGAAAACGGAAAATGAATTTAAGGACATATTGCATGATATGGGATTTGACCCTTTTTTTCTTCATTACCATTCCCCAGTACAGATTCATGTGTATAGAAGCTACTGTAAAAGTTCCCCATGTCCAAAAATTATTATTGACGCTACTGGTTCAGTAGTAAAAAGTTTTCAAAAACTAGGCACGAATAAAACTAAAACTATATACTTATATGAAGCTTTAGTATATAATGAAACAAAAAAACAAAGTTTCACAGTGTCAAATATGATTAGCGAACGACATACTACTCTTGCTATATTCAATTGGTTGGCAAAATGGATAAGTAATGATGTTCCTCTTCCTAAAGAAGCAGTATGTGACCAATCTATGGCATTGCTTTCAGCAATAGTTCAAGCATTCACTCAATATTCTTCACTACATCAATACTTGGTTGTCTGTGCTGAATTAACATTAGGAAAACTAAATTCTGACTCACATTGGCTACCAAACTGTTTTATTCGGACCGATATAGCTCACTTTATGAAATTGGCGAGTAAATGGATTCCACTTAAGACTATACCTAGACGAGTTAGAGAAGTTATACTGCGTTGTATAGGTTTGATAATAAAGAGTCAATCACTGCCTGAAATGTATTCAATTATTTTATCGTTATTTATTGTATTATCAAATGAAACAGACGGGGTTAATATAAACACAGGACAAGACACACCCTGTGAACGACATAAAAATAATTTAATACAAATTACATCTACTGGCTTTGTAGAATTTGAACAACAATATACTAACATAATGACTAATGTTGAATCGAAGGATAACGTTCGAGATTTTCTTGAGGAAGAATCCCAAATGGATGGTCTTGATAATAAAAAAAATCCTTTTCAAAAATGGGCCGAAGACATTTTTAAAAAAAGCCAAGAACAAATAGAAGAAGGGTGTGGGATAAATGCTATGTATTTACCATCGTTAATACCATTAATTATAAAATGTGTAAATTTACTACCTCTGTGGTCAGGATTGATGATTCCGGTTTTCAAGTATGGGAACTCTACATCAAGTTCTGCTAGTGTTGAATCTAGTTTCAAAAAATTAAAAACGGTTACGTTTAAGGACACTACCCTTCCAACAAATATTGAAATTTTTTTAGAACACCATATACTTTCACTTCAAGGATCTTCACTTTTTCGTTCTGCCTGTAACAACTCTACATATTTTAATCCAGATACTGATAATGTTCCAAATATTGATTGTAATAATATATCTTCCTGTTTACAAAAAAGCCAAATTATAACAGCTAACACTGAAAGTGTTGTTTCCAGAGAGAATTCCGAAGATGACTACATTTTAATTAATGAAAAAAATATTAATGAAGTATTGACTTTGAATAACGAACTATGTCATAAATCGTCATCGAATAAAAATCATACTGAAAACTCAGCTGAAGAAGAATGGAATAGAAAATCGGTAAAACAACGGAAACTCAATTCTTATCTATCACCTAATCCACATTTATCCCATATAGATTTGAACAACTCCCGAAAAATAAAGTCACTTCCTATTTTGAAAAATGGTTCACGGGCTAGTGAAATAAAAAGTTGCAATACATTGGATATGGGCAGAGTGGTTATAAGTAATACATGTGCTTTTGACACCATTGCCTCAATATTTATGGTATCATACTGTGACAGCAGTCGTTACTCAGTAGAGGTAAATAATATGGGAAATGAAAATAAATTACTATCATTTGTCTCAAGAATAGTTAAAAATGGAGTAACACATGCAACATACAAAGAAAGAACAGAAATTATACTAAATAATCTAAATCCAGAAATTAACTCAGTAGATTACAATGTAACACTAGTTTCATGTAATATGACAATGGCAACAATAATCAAAAATATGTGTGAAAATATACCGACAGCTATAGATTATGTAATATGTTCAAACAGTCAATGTGGATATGCCTCATTATTACAAACTCCAATCAGTTATATAACTTTTCATACATCAAATAATAGCTTAGATGCTTTGCAAGATTTTTTGTGCGAAAGACTAAACTCAGATTATTTGATCTGTGGACGAAAAAATAAGGATGAAACCCTACCATGCAACGGAGAAAAAACCATAACAACCACAGTATCGCCAATTAATTTGATGATTGAAATATTAAAATGGGAAGGTATAAACGTTATACTTAGATTCAAAATACCTAGCTTAGCCTTTATTCATATTTTTGTTTTGATGTTTAGGAGATGTAAATCAATCTACAGAAGCTGCTCCACAAGTACAGATTCGGTTAAAAGATATTCCAGAAATCCTTAAATACGGAAATTTAACATATGAGTTGCGGGGAGTGTGTAGTTACCATAAGGGTCATAGCAAACTAAGGACTTCCGTAGGACATTATACAGCTTATTGCAAAAGGGGAGCAAAATGTTGGGAACAGTATGATGATTTAAAGAGTAAATCAGCTTCTGTTAAAGAAAATACAGTGGTGTCATGCGAGATGATTGTATACACAATTTAAAACATATACACTTTACAAGAGTTCCAAATTTATTTTTTATTTAATTCATCATGCATCAATGTTTTATATATACAAGAGGAGTTGTTTATTATTTTGTTATTTTTATTAATTTAATATACTAAAGTTATAATAATAATAAATACAATATATTTATGTTTTATTTATGTGATTTCAGACAAACTTTCAAAATATTATACTTAGTATAGTGTAATTATAAACCAAATTAAAAAAAAAATTAGATAATTACAAAGAATAAAAAGCAATATAATAACAATAGTAACAATTTTAGTAAGTATAAAAAAAAACTATCAAGTCAGTACCTATTAGAAGTTACAATTATTTAATAGAGTATTAATTAGAGATAATATCATATTGAGGAATCTCAAAGATTGAAATAGATAAAAAAATAATATTTAAAAAAAAAATAATTTATATCTTTAAAAAGATATAAATTGTAACTAGTGCAACTGAGCAACTTCAGTGTTATTATTATTTTATTATACGAGTGAATGAATGTGTTGTTTCATTCATAGGTTTATGGTTCATTTATGTGTTTTATTATTATAATTAATATTTATAATACAACACACACGTGTCTATATATTTAAATTTTATATTAACCGACAATATTAGGTATTAACTACTAAATAAAACATAATGGAAATAGCGGTGCTAAATTGTCACCCCGTCCAAGTAAGTCAAACCAGTTCTGCTCAGTATTTGGGTGCAATTAGACCTAACCAAATTGAAATAAAATGCAATATTCCAACATGCTTCAGAAAGTACTCAGATACTAGAGTTGTTATAGACTGCATTGAAATTCCATTAATGAAACCTAAAAATTTAACTGGATCTATAATAACTTATTCACAATATAAATCAACTTACACAGCTAAATTTATGACAGGCATAACACCTGGTATAATTTTATCTTTTATAACTCCTGCATAATATGGTCGCCGAACATCAGACAAATTTATATTTGAAGACAGCAAACTAATTGATAAATTAGAGAATGGAGATGCAATTATGTGTGACAAGGGATTCCTTATTGACAATATTTGTGCTCAAAGGCACATAAAACTTTACAGACCACCTTTTTGGAAAGGAAATAAACAATTGATTAAAGATGAATCACTTATGAATGTAGATATAGCTAGCAAAAGAGTTCATATAGAGAGAGTAAACCAGAGAATAAAAGTTTTTTGTTTTCCAAAAATATCCTCAAAAAAAAAAAAAAAAATATGTTTCATAATACATGTATAATTTATAAAAAATCTTAAAAAAATCCTGTTTGATAAAAAATGTAGGTATATTTTCTAAAAAATCTAAATTGAATTGAAATCTTAAAAAAATTCTGTTTGATAAAAAAAACAAAAAAAATCTATAATAAATAAATGTAAAATCAATAAAAAAAAATATATTCGTACTTAAAATAGATTTTTTCATAACAGATTTTTTTTGATTTTATATCAAACAAAATGTTTTATGACTAAATAAAAATGTTTATAAAATTACATTTTTTATAAAACATTTTGTATTATTATTTTTTATTAAATATAATTTTTTTAAATGATTTTAAAGATTTTTAAATTATGAATTTTTCATCAAAAAAATTTTTATTTAACTTAGATTTTTTATCAAATACAATCTTTTTAATGATCTTTTATCAAACAGAATTTTTTTATGATTTTAATCCCATTTACATTTTTTTTTTATTAAATAGGAATTATTTTAGATTTTTTAAATGAATAATTTTTGATCAAATAGATTTTAATTCTATTTCCTTTTTTTTTTATTAAGTTCGAATTTTAGATTTTATTATTGATTTTAGAAATTTGTATTATAGATTTTTTTTGGATTTTTAACTAACAGAATATTTCAAGAGTTTAATTTAATTTAGATTTTTTATTCATTTTTTATACAACAGTATTTTTTTAAAATTATGAATTGTAAAGAATAAAATTCTGTTTGATAAAAAGTCAATAAAAATCTGTAATAAATAATCTTAATTTGATAAAAAAATTTATACTTATAAAAAAATGGAAATTGAATTAAAATTTATTTGATGAAAAAATTCATAGTTTAAATAATAATTTATACACATACAAATGAGGTTTAATAAAAAATCTTTTGTAAATAATTTATAAAAAATCTGTAATAAAAAAATGGAAAATCAATAAAAAAAAATATATATTTAATAAAAAATATTTTTTATAAAAAATTCATACTTTATAAAAAAATAGATTTTTTTATCAATTTTTTTAATTTAGATTTTAATTGATTTTAATCAAACAAAATTGTTTTTAGTGTTTTTTGGTACAAGTTTTGAGTAACGTTACGCTGGCATCCGAAATGAAAATGTGTTTTTCCACCCTTTAGGGGGTGTACAAATTTATAAAAATTATATAACGAATTCTGGTACTGGTTTAAAGTAGATATTTTGACCTGTGGTTGCCAGCGTAACTAACCTAACGATATATCGATATAAAGTAAAGTAAACATTTTTTACCAAAAAGATTTTTTATTCATTATTCGTTTCTATGGCAATAAACAATAAAGCGTTAGATGAGTAAGCGTTAAGTAGATATTTTAACCTGTGGATGCCAGCGTAACTAACCTAACGATATACCGATATTTACCATAACTGATAAGTGATAATATGAAAATATTAAAATTAACAACAATTCCCGCATAAATTTAAATATTTTGCAATAATAATATAATAAAATTATTGTTTATTGTAAATAATCATAGTTTCCAAATGTTATTGTATAATATACGAATAGTATACTATAGATTTGTATAGTATGAAAACTTTGTTTTTGTATTAGTTGAATAAAATTACAATATGAATTTGTTTCTTATGGTATTATATATATTGTTATTAAAATTGGAATTGCCAGGATTGGGGTGACATCTCGCCAGCCCGCCCAAGGGTAGTTTTGAAAATTAAGGGTTGAAACATGTCATACAAATCCATACAAACGGCGTACAATTGAACGGTGTGGAGAAATTTTGAAATTGTATTGG
>NW_021770626.1:7874-8019 GCF_005508785.2 Acyrthosiphon pisum | reverse complement strand
TAAAAGTACACCAAAAAAAAGAAGTAAATATTTAGAGCCCTGTCCAGAACTTGATCGGCTCCTAATTCAAAAGGCAAATACACGCTCATCAAAAAATATACTATTAAGAAATGGAAATTTGACAACTCCTTGCAGTCTGGAAAAA
>NW_021770626.1:878-7774 GCF_005508785.2 Acyrthosiphon pisum | reverse complement strand
AAAAAATTTATAATAAACAATACATGTGCGTTTGATTCATTGGTGTTTGGAATTTCGGTGGGATATATTGAGTTTCCTTCATATCGTTTATACATTAATTCGTCAGAGAATGAATTAATGATATTCATAAAAGAACTTGTTTTACATGGTTCTTCTTCAAAAATATATAACGATAGATTAAAACTTTTACGAACCATTTTTGAACCGCAAAACTGTATCAATAATGTGTATTTACTTAATGCTGAGTGTAATGTAAGCCATATTATTAATGGATTGTTGAAGGAAGAACCTAGCTGTGTGCAAAATATTAACTGCAGTAACAACAAATGCCGTAATTTCCAAAGAGTCACGTCTTCTCCGACAATTATACTTAGTCCAAGCGAAGCTTCACAAATTATGGCTGATGGTATATCCGTTTTGGCGAAAATATTGGAAAACTACCATGAAAAAGAAACACAGATATGTATGTTGCAATCAAATTCATCCGCTTGCAATGGGCAAAAAACAATTACAAGAATACTACAACACCATGTCTTCATTGAACTCGATGCCTTATGTTATGATGCAAATTATAATTTGTCGTGTGAAATAACAGATATTCCTACACAAATCAACATGGATAATAGCCTGTATGTCACTCATTCAGTGAAAAATAGCATTTACTAATTTAATTATTTTTTTCAGATTTGTTTTTGTTGCTGCAGTTACACATAATTCGGGACATTATGTAACATATATCAAAAAGATGAACAATGTTTGGGAAATACATAATGATTTAGAAAAGGATGTGAAACGTGTGAATCGGCAAATAGTAACTCCACATATACTTATGTATATTAGAACATAATAATTCATTTGCATATTACACTTTTGCCTTTATAATAATATTTAACTTACTTACTTATTATGTGAATAATATAACACACAAAAAAAAAAAAAATTAAATGTAAATATAAATAGTTTCATCAAAGGTATGATGTTCTGAGACGGCTGTATTTCCTTATAAGCCTGAAAATTTAAAATATATAGTAGCACATTAGCAATATAGACTAGAGTTAATAATATATAGTGTACACGTTATATTATGCTATAACGATTAAAAAAGATATAATCCATACTAATTGTTATACATCAATAGTAATTAGTTATATTATTCACTACCTAGTTAAATCAAGCCAAATTACATATGTAAAGTACAATTAAATAATAAAATAATAATTGTTGTTTTTTCATTAAACCTAATTTTCCTCAAACTCTTTTTTTTACATTTATACCAACACAAGTTACATTATAATGAACGACATGTTCTTCATGTCAAAAATTATATTAAATTATAATTCATGTTGTTAACATTATCAGTTTTGGATTTTAGGTGCTGAGCGGAGCGAGAAAGTTATTGGTTTTACATTGGTGTTTTATTATTATTTTTTTTTTTTTATATCCTGTATACAAAATTTCTACCAAAAAGGAGTGCTTCAATTTCAACTTATAGTACCTTATCTCTTAGCAAATTGGAGAAAGATGGTACTAACGCTTTGTATATCACCATAGAAACGAATAAAACATATTTTAATATATATAAATCTATTTATTTAATATTTTAATATTAATTCAACTTGCATGATAAAATAAATAATAACAAAATATTAAATATCCAGATTGACAAACCGTCTCCGCTCAAAATCGTTTTACTTATACAATGATATTCTATTATTGAATTCAAGTCTAATATAATCTATTATGCAATGAATCACTTGTAATCTACTGTACAGCAGAGCGACATCCACTTACCTGCTTTTTACTTTTTAGGCCAATTTGTGGATAACTGCGCTGAAGATGATTTATTGTAGCCACGCTATGACGTAATAATATAGTTGATTCTTAAGTAAGTTATAAATGCATAATAAAAATAATAGCTTCGTCATCAATACAAATTTTAGTCCAATTCGTGGACATACCTACAGTTTTCGGATAAAATTACACGGTAAAATTTTGCCCAAAAAACCTTGAAAATTTAATACAAGGATTTGTGTAGAGTGTGTCAAATATAGATTTTTTATTAAATACAGATATTTTTTTAATATAAACTGCGGAATCAAGTATAGAAGTTCCTATTAAATAAACAATTTTTTTACTAAATATTAAAGACCTGCACGGGCCGGGCTTTGGGTCAGGCCTGATTCTATAAAATGCAAGACGGGCCGGGCCGGACTTTCCTTGAAGCAAAGGCGGGCCGGGCCGGACCTTTTTTTGAACAAAAGTTATGTGTATTTATTGATATGGGTTTGATATAGTTTTTTTTTTAAATTCAACTAAAGGCTTGCAAATTGTGAGAATAGTCTTGCAAATGGTTGCCAATTGACTGCTAAATGTCAAAAAAATGTCAAAATGTTTATTTGTTGGGGGTGGGGGTTGTTTTGAGTAAGGTGGGTGGGCCAACTTCAGAACTTTGAAAGCTCGTATCTGAGCTTTGGTGGACTAGCAAATTTCGGGGATGGGCCCACGCGTACTAGCAAATCAAGACGAGACTTTTGATACCATTTTGAATTGTTTTGAGTAAGATGGGTTGGCCAACTTCAGAACTTTGAAAGCTCGTATCTGAGCTTTGGTGGACTAGCAAATTTCGGGGATGGGCCCACGCGTACTAGCAAATCAAGACGAGACTTTTGATACCATTTTGAATTGTTTTGAGTAAGATGGGTTGGCCAACTTCAGAACTTTGAAAGCTCGTATCTGAGCTTTGGTGGACTAGCAAATTTCGGGGATGGGCCCACGCGTACTAGCAAATCAAGACGAAACTTTTGATACCATTTTGGGTTGTTTTGAGTAAGGTGGGTGGGCCAACTTCAGAACTTTGAAAGCTCGTATCTGAGCTTTGGTGGACTAGCAAATTTCGGGGATGGGCCCACGCTTACTAGCAAATTAAAACGAAACTTTTGATACCATTTTGGATTGATTTGAGTAAGATGGGTGGGCCAACTTCAGAACTTTGAAAGCTCGTATCTGAGCTTTGGTGGACTAGCAAATTTCGGGGATGGGCCCACGCGTACTAGCAAATCAAGACGAGACTTTTGATACCATTTTGAATTGTTTTGAGTAAGATGGGTTGGCCAACTTCAGAACTTTGAAAGCTCGTATCTGAGCTTTGGTGGACTAGCAAATTTTGGGGATGGGCCCACGCGTACTAGCAAATCAAGACGAGACTTTTGATACCATTTTGAATTGTTTTGAGTAAGATGGGTTGGCCAACTTCAGAACTTTGAAAGCTCGTATCTGAGCTTTGGTGGACTAGCAAATTTCGGGGATGGGCCCACGCTTACTAGCAAATCAAGACGAGACTTTTGATACCATTTTGAATTGTTTTGAGTAAGATGGGTGGGCCAACTTCAGAACTTTGAAAGCTCGTATCTGAGCTTTGGTGGACTAGCAAATTTCGGGGATGGGCCCACGCTTACTAGCAAATTAAAACGAAACTTTTGATACCATTTTGGGTTGTTTTGAGTAAGGTGGGTGGGCCAACTTCAGAACTTTGAAAGCTCGTATCTGAGCTTTGGTGGACTAGCAAATTTCGGGGATGGGCCCACGCTTACTAGCAAATTAAAACGAAACTTTTGATACCATTTTGGGTTGTTTTGAGTAAGGTGGGTGGGCTACCTGAAGTTGGCCCACCCTTGAATAAGGGAGGAAGGAATGACTAGCAAATTCCGGGAATGGACTCGCAAATTCTAGCAAATTACTCGCAAAATATTGACATGGATTTTGAACAGATTGTACAAAGTCGGTGGGCCAACTTCATGGACGTAAATTTATAAGTTATTAAAATGTAAAATTATATGACAACGTTATTATTTTATAAGCTAGCCAAATTCCTTACTGCGGGAAGCGATCGTAAAACGAGAGAGTCCGTGGGGACGGCGCGAAATGACGGACGCGGGCTCTATGCGTAAGCCGTTCTCACCAGCAGAAATAATAATAATAAATATAATAATAATGGTATATAATATCGGAGAACGGATGACGCATGATTAAATAACTAGGTATGTCAGCATCTCGTACTGCGCATATGCCCTACGTCGTCCGCAGAGTAAATTAACTGATAAGTTATCAACAACAAAAATTCAAATATTATTATCATTTTATTCTTTATAATTTATTCTTTTTATTTTTCACCATATGATTGAATGACTTTTCATTTAAGAAATGTTCTTAAAATACCTATATATATATATTATATTATATAATCTTTCATATTGTAAAATATAAAATCGAAATTTTGACTTCACAATTTAAACGGTATTGATTAAGCATTAGCCATTAGTATTTATTAAGTCTGACGTTTTACAATGCCGTGGTGCTCAATCGTATCTTGTAAAAGTGGTAGCCGCAGTTCAAAATATAAAACACCAGACAATGTACGATTTTATAGATTTCCTAAAGATGCAGAGTTTTCCAAAATTTGGTTTGATGCTTGCGGGAAACCAAATCTCAAAATAAAAAATGGTAGAATATTAGAACCTTATGTATGATAACTTAGAATTGGCATAAATGTTATACCAATATTGTTATATTAAATGAAATTAGGTAGTAAATTATACTAACAAATTCAATCTTTTGTAATTTCATATTTCCTGAAGCTTATATATGTTCATTACATTTTGAACCTGATGCTCATTTCAAGCCATTAATACTGATATTCAATATGCTATATGCTATACACCTAGGTATATCTGATACTTAAATATATGATTTTGTAAAAAAAAATAGTTGTTTTTAAATAGGTAGCGACCTTTTATTTAACTTTACTTATAAGTTTGTACATTAAGAAATTATAATTTAATACTTACCTAGGTACATTTGAAAATATTACTTTTAGGTAACTTTATAGTTTATAGTGTTTATAGTGTTTTATCCCCTTAATACCTAGTTATTTTTTTAGGTCTTTTATTCGTCCTGAGAATCAAATATCGGCTAGACAATTACGACGTAGAATTAAAAGTCAAGTAGATAAGCAGATAAATATTAAACTTTTAACAACTAATACTTTAAAAACTTGCAATGGCTCTAATCAAAATGATCTTATTAAAATTACTGATGATGCTCTTATTAGTGCTAGTAATAATAATTCAAATAATTTAAATCTTATAATTTCAGAACCAAGTATTCAAAATAACATTATTCCTGTTGACAATGTTAACTTGTAACGTCACGGAATTTTCGGCCTTATAAAATATGATAACATTCCTCGAACACACCTATTGCTAACGTTGTTGACAAGTCAACGCACCTTTATTCCTATAACCATTAGTAATAAAAGTAGATATCGCGCGCTAATACACAAATGACCGCAGTGTTATGCAATAAATGTTCCCCGTTCCCCCCTTCATCCTCCTACGCATTCGCACATTACTGGCTTAAAACCCAGGGGTCTCTGTGTCTGCTAGGGGGTGGCGCCGACTCACACTTACCACTACTGTCCCGCGGCTCGATGATCTGGAGGGTGACTTCCCGCAAGGGGGTAAAGGAGCCACCAGACCTCGCCTCTTGACCGCTCTTTCGCCACAACATGCAGGAACTTTCTTGATAGCCCCCCCGTAATAATGTTAGGTCCCACCATGGCTTGCCATGTGTGTAAAGTCAAATGTCCAAAGTCACTTACGCAGTGCAAGGTCCGTGATACCTTGTCTGCACACAATAGTTTTATTTTTATTTTTTTTGTCTTCTCCCTTCTGCATTAAGTTCCCATAATGTGGTCGTACCTGTTACAGTCGTGACCCCAGTAAAGGCATAGACTGTCTCAGAGTCCCTCTTCCCCGTCCCCCCTGTTAGGTAAAATCATATTGTTTCCCGTTAGGAGTATAGTGGTTAGTGGTATCATCATCGCTCCCTGGACTAGTCAGGCAATTATATTTGGTAGGTTTTTATTATTATAATGTGTTCGCACTAACGTGCTGGTTTTTTATTATTATTATTATATACTGTGTGCGCACAGATGTGTAGGTTTTTATTATATTATTATTGTAATGCTAGTACTCTTACCATTTATACTCCCTAACCCAACTTTATTATCATTAACTTATGGTTGCAAATTAAATATTATTATTATATTTGATATTAGTATGATGTCAGTACCCTAAATTATGTATCCCTTTATTAATTTAAAACTTTATTATTATTTAATTGGTATTCATTATTATATACTATATCCCTATTTAAAATTATAACATTCCCCATGTATTATTTGTCTATGGTTCCCCCAAAAATTCCCTGCCTTTCTCTTACAACAAGTGGTCTTCAGTTCCAACATTGCGTAACAACTTCAACAACTTGTTGGGGGGGTTATGTAACGTCACGGAATTTTCGGCCTTATAAAATATGATAACATTCCTCGAACACACCTATTGCTAACGTTGTTGACAAGTCAACGCACCTTTATTCCTATAACCATTAGTAATAAAAGTAGATATCGCGCGCTAATACACAAATGACCGCAGTGTTATGCAATAAATGTTCCCCGTTCCCCCCTTCATCATGCAGTGTTCATCGCCGACGTGCCGCGGTCGCCCGCCACCCGTCGCCTCCAGCGCTTTCGTCGCGTCCGCCGGTACGGCCCGCAGGCAATGCTGTACTACCCGAAATTATTGTACAATTCCCTCTAATACACGACACTGACCTGCCCCACTCAACACCGAAAAGCTCCGTCGCCAGCACCGGACCATCGCCGTCGCCGGGTCTCTACACAAAAAAACACTTTTTCGACGACGCTGTACCTGGCCGGTGGTGCCCACTCACTACTCTTCATTTCGTGTCCACGTCGTACATTCAACATTTCCAACGTTCAACGCACGGACCACGCGGGCCACTATTTGATTTATTTTTCACATCCACCGACTCGTCGA
>NW_021770626.1:0-828 GCF_005508785.2 Acyrthosiphon pisum | reverse complement strand
CGTGTTACCCATTATTTATTAGAGTTACCTTTTTTGTCATTAATTTTTAAGCATACACACTCACACATATACACACCTTACACATCACCACACCACATAGCTCACTAGTATTTGCGCGGCGAACCCAACCAATTCTAGCTGAGCTATAACATATATACACACAAATACATAAGTCGGTCGGTGTGTGAGCGTTGCGCGAAATCTAAGTGGTACCGGGCGCACGGTCTATATTTGTACCGTCCCGGCCCAAACAATAAATATAGAATGGGGTAATATTATGTGGAATTTGCAATTTTAAATAAAGTTGTTTTTTATTAAATAATATAGGTAAGTGAAAAAAGTTGTACAATTATTACCTATATTAAAATTACAATATGCTAGATGTGTACTTATAGGTTAGCCACCATATATTATGTATATTTTAAATTATGATTATTAACTACAATATTTGCTACAATTAATTCAAAACTAATGTAAAATAGTTTTGAATGGTAATTAAAAAAAAAAATAATAACCTATTAGAAGGTAAATCATAAAAACAAGACCTACAAGTTATAGTAAAATTTTAAATTAATATTGTATTGAAAAAATATAGTCAATAAAACATTGTTAAATTGTGAAAATAACATTTTCAATATGGCTCTAATCACCTCATTTTATATAGATTTCGTTACATTTTTAAACTTTTATCAGTTGTATCACAAGGGGTGCTGAATATGCTTTAATTTAAATAAATAATAAGGTAAGACAATAAAACAATTTCTTAGGTAGCTTTGTATGCGCCTCTGAAGAGATTTTACAAATGGGTAATGAGCCTCGTTAATTTAT
>NW_021770625.1:82801-83948 GCF_005508785.2 Acyrthosiphon pisum | reverse complement strand
TAACATAAAAAATTAATGCGTACTGAAAATAACGGTTTCACGAAAACGAGACAACGAGTAAAAGCATAATATGAAATTTGGAAATGTTTGTGCCGTTTGTGGTTATTATGAATTATGATAAGATTATGATAAGGTGTATAATGTAAACGTTTCCAGCTTTGCATATGGCGGATTTGCTTCAATATTAAGATCGAGTCGGCTATCTAGTTGTTATATTTATATATGTGTAAAAATCACGGCTATAGATACCATATCGTACTATACCATGACTATAACCGTGGTACAAATTGCCTAATTTTCGTTGATAAAAGATAACAATGAAATGTATTCTTTTACGTAATATAATCACAGATATTGAGATATGTATAATAACTAGATACCCGACTCCATATACAACAACATTATTAAATTATGATGCCCGACGCCATTTGCAACTTTGGCAATGTTTACATTTATTCATATACAAATTTACTTATGTTTACATATATACTGATAATACTATTTTGCCCGAGTTGTAAATGGCGGCTGCCAGCGTCATTGATAAGAAGAAGTCGGGTACAAGGTGGATATAAAATTCTATTTATCCACCTTGGTCGGGTATCTAGTTATTATACATATCTGTGATTATAATTTGTTTGAGGTTAAAATCTAGATTTTGTGTTGTTACCATAGTGGTTCATTCGACTTAGGGCCGTTCTTACAATGTACGGTAAAGTGTCGGTTAACGCTAACCGACTGATAACAGATTTTTTTACCGGCAGAATTCGGCCGGTTAAGTGTCGGTTAACTTTAACCGGACGTCGTAAGAACGGCCCTTATTCGCATTCGACAAGTGAAAAAAACATCTTATGGATTTCAGTTCAAGACACGATTAAAGATAATATTATTTTTATCGTGGTTCAAGAATACCTCTCGTTACTCGAATTCGATATACTGTAGTCGTATTCGATAATTAATCTATTGTTAGGTATGTATCGATAAATATCTCGCACAATATATAGTTAAATCATTTCAAGCATTTTCAGACGACGACAAGCTATCATATCAGGACATAAGATAATTAACGTGTTAACGTTCCGCATATTCCGTCATTAGGGTAACTTGACGTGGGAGTACTTTTGTCGTGCCTGGTCTACCCGATCTACGA
>NW_021770625.1:81623-82751 GCF_005508785.2 Acyrthosiphon pisum | reverse complement strand
ATCTATTTTGTTAAAAATCGATTTTGCGTAAAAATTCCCGTTTATCCTTAATTTTTCTTTTGTTTTTCACGTCGCTTTTGAAAACTACTGGGAAATTTGACCCCCCAAAGTACCAACTAGATTCACTTTCCAATCATAAAAGTTACTGTTGAAGAAAATCGAAGCAGTTTTACTGTCCTAAAAGGTGATGACAGACACAAAAATAAATTTAAAAAAAATTTAAAAAAAAACACACATCATTGTAAAATCAATACATTCGTCGTTCCACTCAGAATCTAATACTTGATTCTTACCGTTATAAAAATTTTACTGAGAATCAATTGTTGCTCAATATACCAGATAAACTATTATTGTATAGGAACAGATAAATGTAGTGATATAACAAAATGTATAAAAAGGATTTACCTATGTTCAATGATCTATCTTGAATCACGTAAGCCAAAAATATTGAACGTAATAATATTTAATAATAGGTAACTATGTTATATAGCCAATACATAAAACCTGATTAAACGCTAATATTTTCTAGGAATCAGTTTTTATTGATTTGTTCAATGTTCTAATCATGTAGATTATATTATGCTTAAATAATTTAAATTTCCTAGAGCCCCTGTTATGTTATCTGCTTCTGAGTTAGATGTTCCTAAAGAAAATATCTCTTGTATTCTCAATCCTTTAGAAGCAGCTTCTGGACAAAATTATATAACCCGTAACAACATATTATCGTTAACACATTTTTTTCTTATTAAATATGAAAGTATAGAAGTAACTAATGAGATTATCTTTCAATCGAAAATGGCTTTATTACAACATTTAAAATCTATATTTGGTAGGGTAGAAGAAATAATTATGTTTTCTATAGCTATGAATGCCTACGATACTTGATCCATGTTTAAAAAATGTACATTCTAACAATCCAACTGCATATTAAGAGCAATGATGTCTATTAAACTAATGTTGTATAATTTAAAGACTGATGAGAATAGTCCTTGTGAAGGTTCTAGTGATGATGAAATTGTTGCCGATAATTTGTGGTACCTAACTACATATAAATGATATTATAAATGTAATATTTAAATATATTGAAAATGTGATCAGCTATATTTTTTAAACAAGTGCCTATTTAAA
>NW_021770625.1:78624-81573 GCF_005508785.2 Acyrthosiphon pisum | reverse complement strand
TAGTAGTTGGTATTGACTTTTTTTATTTAATAATTTTTTTTTTATTTATACATGGTATTTATTTGTTTATTAAAGATTCTAAAGGCAAAACGATTTCTACTAAATGTGTGATCAGTGACTCAGATTCAAACCACGATGATTCAGCCTCTGATATTGACCTGACATGGTTAAAAGTTAAAAAAAAAACTGACTTTCAACATATAGGTAAATTAAATATTATTATAAAAGAACTTAATAAAAATGTTATTTCATCACTTAATAATTGATACAGTATTTAAAAATGTGTATCATGTATAATATATTAATATAAACATAAACCTAATGTCCTACTATAAAGTTTATTTTTTTTTCAAATCTATATTTTGCTGTCTATTTATACATAGATTATTAAACTTATGGTACGGAACTATTTATTTATTTTAGGTGATAATGATAGTATTATTCAAATTACACCATTGAAATCATTGAAAAAAACAGACTTGGTTTTAAATTCCCCTAATGGGAAATGGACTGTCACACCAGATGACACAGGAAAACAAGGAGAAGTTGAGCCAAATAAATTTAATTTATCCCCGAGTACCAATTTGAACAGTGGTGCTGTTAAAAGACAACTAGCTTTTAAGGAAAAAAGTGTAGAAAATTCAGGTATCTATATTATGTTGTTTACTTTTCACTAGGTGTTTAAATTTTTGAATTTTGTATAATTATATTTTATTTGATAGGTCACGGTAATCAGTCAACAATTATTAATGATATATCAACATCTCTAAAAGGTGTGTATGTAATAGTTATTGAATATTATATAGATTTAAAGCCTTATACGAGGCTATATAGTATAATAAATTATATGATGCTTAGATGTGATAGGAAACTGTAATACATAAACATATAAATTCTTCTCCTCTCTAATATTATGCGCTATACATTTGTTATTAAAATTAAAATAATATAGAATAATGGCAAGAATTCAAAGAATATACATTTTTCATAACACATTAATACTAATAGGACTTTATTTATACCTTTTTAATACATTTGTATACCTAACTATTATTTTTTGTTACTTATATTTTTTTAGTAAAACTAATTCTTAATATTTAAAAGTGATTATGAGTAGGTATTGACTTAGTACATTTTTATGGTAACTGATTTCCTTTAATAATTATTTCCCTGTGCTATCCATAAAACATTTTCTAATATGTCACTGAAATAATGTTGAAACATATCTCTCCATATTATTATCATTGTGTTATTTGTAATACTCTAAAATTTAATTTTTAGATTTTCAAAGAGTCTTTTTAACATCTCAAACCTTCATAAAACATGAAATTCAATGTTTAACATTCCTCTGCCACACTACCAATGATAATATTGAAAAACTTATGAAAGAAAAAATGACAGTTATTCATGCAGATGATAATGTAAATATGGATGTATTATTCCCAATAAAAGATGAAGAAGAATTGCAAGTGTTTGAAGAAAAATCAAAAGATTTTGATTTTAGATCATCTTTGGTAACTATATATATTACTATGAAACAACTTGATAAATTAATTATTATATTTCATTATTTTTAGGTGGGTAAAATTGCATTACTAGTAGGTAATAAAGATCTTGGTAATAGTATTAGGAGAATTATGGCGCGCATGTTTGATGATCAATTCCTATCAAGCTATTCGTTGTATGGATTCAAAAAGAAAAAATCTTTTACAAGTTTATCAAGTTATCGTATGATTATTGGTAAGAAATATATTACATTTATATATAATATATTGTACTTAGTTAACCCAAATATGACATATTATAATCTTTTATTAAAGTTATTGACTACAGATATAATAATTTAGGATAATTAATTTAACTAAACTATTGTTTTAAAATTATTTCATATTTACTAACTTTGATAAATAATTCTCTTTACCCTGTTTAATTAAAATATTTAAAAAATTTAGTCTCATGAAATATAATTATATACTTATTTTAATAATATATTTCAGATGCATTGAAAAAACATCTTAAATACAAACACAACACAGATAAGGAGATTGATATTCCTTTAGGGACATGGCTTGCTCACGCCCCATTTAGATTGAAAACAAAAAAACAATCCGAAGAAGAGGAACAATATAATAATTATAGAATATCTTAATAAAATATCTTCAGTATAATTTTTAATTTCATGCTTTATAATATATATGTTATCACCTAAGTATGAGTGATCATTATCATAACGCACATTAATATATTATAAATAAAGGAAGAATTTTGATTTTAATATGTGTAATATGCTTTTATGCCTACTTAATATATTTAATAAATGAAAATCCACTACCAAATGTTATAGTTGAATAAAATTATAATATAATACTGTTATATATAATATTATATCTTAAGCTTTTCAATTTTTCTATTTAATGTGAAATGTATACTATGTGTTACCAACATAAGCTGAAAGAAATTAGGCAATCCTAGGCATCATGTGGCAATTGAATTATTTTATATTGATAATTTACAATTTATATTGCAAATATTTTGGTAAAGTTAATTCTTTAAGGTTCTGTAAAATATTATTGCAAATTCTACCAAATATTAAAAGAACATTTTAAAGATTAGTATAATATTGTAGTAAAATTATAGTAAGAATTAAGTAATAGTCGTGTAATATTATAAAAGTAATTTAGAAATAATATTATTTTTGTGGCCAAAAAATCATAGAGGAATGTTATGGAAACATTTAAAAATTTTTGTATAAACAACTCGAAATGTTTAAAGAACTTAAATATTTTTTAAATAATATTGTTCACTTGTTAAATTAACATTATTTTGCTATCTGGGTTGAGCAACAAGCAAAAAAAATGAAGTTCAGATCCATCAACAAATTCCCACCATGCAATGTTGGCGACACAGTTAGAGTCAAACTACCAGAAGTAGACAGAAGTAAGGTGATCC
>NW_021770625.1:69484-76698 GCF_005508785.2 Acyrthosiphon pisum | reverse complement strand
TTTACTGTCCTAAAAGGTGATGACAGACACAAAAATAAATTTAAAAAAATTTAAAAAAAAACACACATCATTGTAAAATCAATACATTCATCGTTCCACTCAGAATCTAATACTTGATTCTTACCGTTATAAAAATTTTACTGAGAATCAATTGTTGCTCAATATACCAGATAAACTATTATTGTATAGGAACAGATAAATGTAGTGATATAACAAAATGTATAAAAAGGATTTACCTATGTTCAATGATCTATCTTGAATCACGTAAGCCAAAAATATTGAACGTAATAATATTTAATAATAGGTAACTATGTTATATAGCCAATACATAAAACCTGATTAAACGCTAATATTTTCTAGGAATCAGTTTTTATTGATTTGTTCAATGTTCTAATCATGTAGATTATATTATGCTTAAATAATTTAAATTTCCTAGAGCCCCTGTTATGTTATCTGCTTCTGAGTTAGATGTTCCTAAAGAAAATATCTCTTGTATTCTCAATCCTTTAGAAGCAGCTTCTGGACAAAATTATATAACCCGTAACAACATATTATCGTTAACACATTTTTTTCTTATTAAATATGAAAGTATAGAAGTAACTAATGAGATTATCTTTCAATCGAAAATGGCTTTATTACAACATTTAAAATCTATATTTGGTAGGGTAGAAGAAATAATTATGTTTTCTATAGCTATGAATGCCTACGATACTTGATCCATGTTTAAAAAATGTACATTCTAACAATCCAACTGCATATTAAGAGCAATGATGTCTATTAAACTAATGTTGTATAATTTAAAGACTGATGAGAATAGTCCTTGTGAAGGTTCTAGTGATGATGAAATTGTTGCCGATAATTTGTGGTACCTAACTACATATAAATGATATTATAAATGTAATATTTAAATAATAATTGAAAATGTGAATCAGCTATATTTTTTTAAAACAAAGTGCCTATTTTAAAAATTGATAAAAATTAATTTATGTACGAGTATTGTGTAATATTTATATTTTATATAATATCTAGTCTAGACTATTTTTTGACCACATTTCATAATAAATATTTTTTATACACCTAATATGTCATATTGTCTTTTCATATAAAGGAAATAAATTTTAATATCTGAAATGTTATTCATAATTCCTAGTTTCCTACTACCTTAGTATGGTTCAATAGTTTTAGTTCATACACATTTTAAATGTTGATGTTAAAATTCATGAGAATATTTTTATTCTTATCTACACATCTGGATTTCTGAACAATTCGTTGGATAGATGTTTTGGGGGTAATCAATCATAGTACAATAACATTAAAAAAAAAAAACATTTTAGTTGAACTTCTGAACAAAAAGTTTTCAAGAAATACACAGAATTAAAATCGATGTGTACTTAAAAAATGGTCGATTCAGATCGCAATTTTAAATTGGGGTTTTCGTTTGGACTAATGGTTTACTTTTTCTATAAAATAAAATCCCGATTTTTTAGATCGATCTTTTGTGAACGATTTTCTTGGTGATCTATTCAAAAAAATCGATCTACTTTTGATAATCACCCATCACTAATATAAGTGGGACCATGGAACGTAATCTTTATAATTTACATAGAAGACGAAAAACGTTTGTTTCTACGTATATTTCCTTCGTACATTCCTAAACCGTTCATCCGAGTGTGATTATATTTGGCACAGAGATTAATTAGACCTCCATGAACAAGATTAGCTACATTTTGTCGCGAGAGGTCTGACCGGCCTGGAAGATTTTTCAACAGGGTTTTTGAGATGTTTGCTTGTAAATGGTTGCTATTGATTTTAATAATAATAATAAGTAATGCTATAAACCTGTGTCTTATATAGTACAGAATGTATCGAGTTCGAACCAGAATCGGTGTACCAATTTTTTTCCATTTGTTGTTACGTTAAAGTTAAATTATACACTACGCGTACGCATCACGTGGGTCCCGCGATCTACCGCAGGTAAATTGTCTACGATGGTTGGGATGGATAATACTGTAATATTATATTATCTACTAAATTTAATGTAAAATGTAATACAGTTTTTCTCAAAGTGGGCGATAGCCCCTTTTGGGCGTTGGCAGCTTCTATATAGGCGGTATAAGTTCAGAATACATTTTAGGGGAGTTGAAAAGA
This sequence comes from Acyrthosiphon pisum, assembly GCF_005508785.2. Taxonomy (NCBI): domain Eukaryota; kingdom Metazoa; phylum Arthropoda; class Insecta; order Hemiptera; family Aphididae; genus Acyrthosiphon; species Acyrthosiphon pisum. The sequence continues at coordinate 74,550 of NW_021770625.1, read as the reverse complement.
ACTAGAGTGGTTTTTTGGTTTGGTTTGTTAAAATTATTTATTTATTTATTTAACTCCAATCGGAAATTCAAAAAGATACAATAACAAGTTAAATACACAAAAATTACAATAATAATAGCGATTAAGGTGATCTTAATTTTAATCTTAATTTTCTTACAGAAAAAAACAAAGGTGAAACACAGTTATTCATAGTGCAATCTAACTAAATATTAAGTACAATTATAAACATTACATGCTAGTGTACAATACAATTAAAAACTGGATAACTTATGTTAATATATAAATTCAAAATATCATGTACTGATCTAGGAGTTATTGAGTAGACGAAGCATTCTATGCAAAGAATGGTTATGGAAATTGGAATTGTGAGAGGGGACAAGGTAAAGATAGTGATTTCTAGTATAATGCGCGGGAACACGGGAATAGATAGAAGGGAGAAGGTCAGGGTCATCAACTGAACCATTAACAAGAGATGTGATAAATGAAGTCAGCATCTGCACGGCGAAAAGCAAGAATTATAGGGACATTTAAGGAAAATCTAATGGACGAATAGTCATAGGCGGATGATTAATCTTGAGCAAAAAAGCAACGTAGGACGAGAATAGGTTTTGAACTCTTTGGCATATGGGTGCCATACAACTATTCCATATTTCAAAATAGAGTGATCAAGAGAGAAAGAGAGGGAAGGAAGACAAATGAGGGAAGTTAAAAGGTTAGTGTTGCGCTTTATGAAACCCAGAACTTTGGTGTTTATAAATGGTGATAAGTGATTAAAAAATATGTTCTTCTTATACTTCAAGTTAAAATGAAATACCTAATGCATGTTCCACTTACGTCTGTTTTTAAGTAAACCCATGCCTGATATTAACAATATTTTTAACGAATATCAGTTTAATCCTTCCTTCCTTTAGATACGTTTTTATTTATCTTTAGTAAAAAATTCTTTTAAATTTGATTCAGATTAGTGATTAATGTCTGATATTTAAAAAATATAATTTCAAAAATGATCAGATATGTGTTATAATTATATTTGTATGGTTCTCATTAACCAAATACGTTTATATATTTTTAAAATGTTCAAATAAATAAATACATTTTATTGTTTATGTTTGAAATGTAGGTTATCGAAAATTAACTTCGTTGTTCACAAATCGAATGTATTTATAATTTTTAATATTATACCATTTTAATTTTATAATTATTGAAATCGAATTATGATTTAGGATTATTGTTGTTATCGGTGTAAATATTATACACCAACATTATGTTTATATAGTTTATTGTTCACGTAATACACATTTTGAATACGTATCCCAGTCAGCAAATTTACATTTGTAAAATGTCATTATAATATTTTTATGAAAATATTAATATTTGCTCTATGTTTGAAGAATATTACAAAAAAGTTTTAAAATATTACTGTAATATTATATAATCATTAAAAGTTCAAAATTATAATATTTTTTTAATATTATAGTCAAATATTGTAGTAATATTATATTCAAATATTATAGTAATTTTTAAGCTAGTTATTATTATAATATTATTTTTCAATCAGTTTTTAAAATTGAATAATTGTATTTTATTTCAATTAGGGCAATTACTTAACCCATAATTGTAACCTAACAAGTTGTACAAATGTTAAAATGCAGTGGTAAAACAGAATTATTTCAAAGAGGGTTGCCCATACTTGTTAGAACATAGACATTTCAACTAAAAAATCTGGTACCTATAATGGTATAATTAATCTAGAGCTCCATGGTGAGGGGAGGGGGGTGTCTGGACTTAACGTCCCTTTGCTCACTGGTTGTGCCACTGCTAAACATGTAAACTGTAGAACATAATAATTATTTTCTATGGTAACTACCATATAATCTTATTAAAAAAAAAAAACATATATTATTTGAATCATTATATAGAATATATTTTTAATAATTAATTTCTTGTCATCATAAAATTTTGTACATTTTTGTATTGACAAAAACAATTTAAAAACAATATCAAATAAAAACAATTTTAAATATAGTTGATGAAAATAAGAACAATATCATTATTAATAAACTTATGACATTTTAAAAAAACTTAAAACTGAAACGTGTGAAGTATTAATAATATAATAATAAATCTATCTAATAAAATAGATACTGCTACATTAAAATTATTTTTCAGTTTATATTATGGAGATTTTTCTAAATTTTGCTTGAGCCAGCCAGGCCTTAATAGGTTTTTCTATATTCTGCAGTGTTGTGGTTTTAAATAGAGAAGAACTCCGTAAAGCATCTAAAACAAAACACATAAAGATTTTATATTATATAATATTTGTATTGGTTGGATTGGTAATAGGTATAGAAACTTTTAATATAAGTTTAATAATTATAATAGTTGTTTAAAACTGTTAAAAGTAAAGCTATTATGCATTATTTGAATATTATATATATATGTATTTTGATTTTTAATAAATATTTATTGAGAAAAATAATTTCAAGACAGTTTAAATAAGTTATTAGTATGAATGATTATATTATATTATAATATGTTAAATTTAAAAATTTTCTATCAAAATGTATTAATTAATTCTTTTTAGTTTTTAATAAATATTAAGATGAATTAATAGCAATATATCAAGTGTTTAATGATGGGTTTTCTCAGGAACATAAATAAATGAAAAGGACTTGCTGGTAAAATGTTATCTAAACAATTGCTAAATATAAGCAATACACTTTAAAGAATTTAGTTATGAAAGATTTAAGTAACAAATAATATTTTCTATAGTGCAAATTGCAATCATTTGAGATGCTATTAAATTTAATTTTTTTAATAGTTAAATTACTATTTTCTATTTCCATAGAGACAATATTTTGTCTCTATGGGAATAATAAATAAATATTAATAAAGGATTTCTATAACTACCGATGCCTAGCATTAATTATTTACCATGCATAATTTATATGTACCTACAGTGTAAATACAAATGTAGTTAATTATAAAATTAATAATAATTATGAAATTTAAAGAATAAAATAATAATACCTATAACAATTTGGCATGAGAGTAATTTTGAAAACGACTTTTTGGGTTTTTTAAATCCTGTGTATGAAAATTGCTCAAGGAGTTCATCAGTAAACATATATTTTAAGATTCTGCGGACACTACGTTCAACTGTATTGGAGTTCATAAGCGACATTTTATTTACCTGCAAACAAAACATAATATTATGTAATCACTGTATGGTGAAATAGTTTATAAAATGCATCCACACTATCATTCTAATAAATTAGAACTCACTAGACAACGGTTAAAGTTGTTATCATTATTTTTAAGTGTTTGTTCCAATTCCTGAAGTTGTTCTTCATTTTCTAATGGCCACAAGAAACCATCATCAAATGAATCGTTTGTAATACCACTCATATTTCCAGTAGCTGCATACTTGAAATATCCATCAATTTTTTGTTCAATGTTTTGTAAGGTTGCAGCAATGCTTGTATTCATAACATCAACTGTATATCTTAATGTGACAAGTTGTTTTGTAACCAATTTTTGAAAATCTAATTAAAAAATGTATTATTTAATACTAATTTCAACCTAATTTCAAAAATTATTATTTTCTAATTTACATATTTAAAAATTACCTGCTTGATCAATCACCATTCTACTCTGTTTAACTGCAGGCTTGCGAGGAGATGCTAAAAGCATACATTTAAACAACACAATTTATTATATTATATTATATTATTATATTTCCAATTTATAATTTGTATATTATGATGAAACTAATAGTTCATTATAATATATATTTTATAACACCACTCACTCAATGATTTTTCATTATTAAACAACTTCCTTTTATAATTTTTGCTCGGTAAATTTGTTTTACTATTGTTTACTTCAATAGCCTTTGAATTTCCTTAAAAAAAATATAATATTAATTGTGAACAAATTGGATAGTATTTCTGATTTTAATGTTTTTTTTCATTTAGTAAAGTAATTATAGATATAAAACAACGGCCCAAACACTAAAAAAACAATAGGATTAACGTAATAGGTTAATATTCTGTGGACTAACATACATAATCAGGGGCGTCATTTTAAATATTTTCATGAGATGCGAAACCAATATTGAAAATCTAAAGTAATACCGGTCGCAAGCTTTGCTAGCATGGTTGCATATCATTTCATTATTTATAATATATCATGAATTTATAGATGAGTAACAAGAAACAATTTTAAAAGAGAAGAAGGGATCCAAATTAGTCAGACATACAATGGTAAACTTAATTTTATAAAATATAATCTATAAACAATGTAATAAAATACCTGTATTATCTTTTAGTTCATCGTTTAGTTCTACAAGAAATTTACCAGCAGGTGAATGTATAATGGTGCAGTCATATGTTTCAGCAGGCCTTGAGTCTATAAAATAAATATTTCATATTATATTTCTTGAAAATAATTCATACAAAATTATATTTTAGATTTTCTTCTTTATCCATCCACCCCTTCTGCACATATTACAAAAATAATTGATTATATAATATATTTATATATAATATCACAGACAGATATCGCATACTATACAAATATTTAGCATGTAATTGCAGCACTGTGTTGTAGGTGCAATTACTAGTCTTTAGATATTTGTATGGCATAGGCCACCATATAATATAACCAATTATGATAAAAGTATATTATCATTTTATACTATAAACATATTAATTATACTACTAATTATCTGTAGTTTTAATGAAAAAAAAAAAAAAATTACCCATAATTGAATAATCAGGATCTTTCGATTCATCATCATTATCAATCTCACTAGAATTTGATGAACCTGCAATTGAATTATACATAGAAAATACATGTTTCTCCATGTAAACTTTTGCTTTTGAACTGTTTTTGTTGGCGAATAAATACTTTGATCTGTTCCAATATTAGACATACATGTGCAGTGCTCAGTAGAGGAGGAGATTTAATTACTCTAATTGTGCTAGATGTTTTTTGCACTGTCAAAGGTGATGGAGAAAACTGTAACTTCTGTCTTTTTTTTGCCCTGGCTTTTCTAGAACTTT
>NW_021770625.1:60609-69434 GCF_005508785.2 Acyrthosiphon pisum | reverse complement strand
CACACGCCATATCAATCATGGCGTGCCCTCGCAGGGTACCGGAAAGCGTGCTGGGCTTGTTATAAGCCGAAAACAGGGGGGAATTACATTTTTTGAGGGACCCGCGTCTTGCGACGCTTCCCTGGCGCACAGGTTATACGAACATAAAATCCGTATAACCTGTGGCCTACGTGCTGGTAAAGGGGGGACAGGGGAAATATAAACATATTATGACATTGACGTGGTGAGCTGCGTGGTCTGTGTTGTCTGGAGCTGTTGGCCGCCGCCCGGGCCCTCATGGCTGACTCAGCCCATCATCGTGGTTGACGGTAGGCGTCGAAAATGCTGGACGATAGGTGTATATTCGATGAGGTCGGTGGATGTAAACAAATATCAATCGGTTGGCCGCGTGGTCCGTGCGTTGATCGTCGAACAGACGAGTGTGTGGTGTCGAACAGACAAATGTAGAGCCGTGAGGAGACAGTACCGGCCAGGTACAACGTAGTTGAAAAAGTGTTTTTAGTGCCGAGACCCGGCGACGGCGATGGTCCGGTGCTAGCGACGGAGCTTTTCGGTGTTGAGTGGGGCAGGTCAGTGTCGTGTATTAGAGGGAATTGTTACAATAATTTTGGGTAGTACAGCATTGCCTGCGGGCCGTACCGGCGGACGCGACGAAAGCGCTGGAGGCGACGGGCGGCGGGCGACCGCGGCACGTCGGCGACGAACACTGCCCGAGTAGCATTTTCCGTGTATGCAATGTGTCAAATCATCTATAAACTGTTCGTGTGACACACGGTGTATAAGCCGCCCATGCACTGTGTTTTTTACCATTTTGAATACCGAAATTTTACATGCGCTACACCGTGCTTATAATGTGCACACGTCAGTTCATGGTCAGTGTTTTATGTGTATATAATATGGACATTTCAGTTGTTATATTTAGAGGATACGGTCGGTGTAATAACCGTACTCATGTGATGCATTTAACTGTGTATACACAGTGCATTATAAGTTACCTATATTTCGGTTTAACGGTTATATACATAATATATAATATATGCGTGTAGGTAATCAAAAGCTATTATTATTGTTTGTGTAATTATAAGTTATTTTAGAAATTAATTAAATATATAATATTAAAAATAAATTATTGTAAAAAAAATCACTTAAACTATTCAAAAATTTCGAGCAGCCATTATAAATATGTAAACCATATTTTATATACATATTACACCTATAATTTATTCAAAAAATAAATAAATACAGTAGAACTCCGTTTATGCGGACTAATTAATATCAAGGGTGGTCCGGATAAGCAAATATCCGGATGATTGACAAATGACCAATGTAACACTGAAATTCATTCGTTATAACGATTGACAGACTAAACTATATATGATGACTATAATCAACAACTGGTTTACTAAGAGTAATACCTATTGAGAACAATATACTTATTCTTTACCTAATCTACGATTACGATTATTAGGATCGACAAAATACGATTACGATTTATTATTAAAAGATCAAACTTTTTTTCTCGTCCGGTTGATTGACGTTCGGATTAACTCCGGAGTTCTACTGCTGTACTCTTGTCACAATATTACTATTTTTAATCTATTCAATATGAATTGGAGATCAAGTAATATAGAGGTGAGTATTAACTACGATATGGGGAGTAATTCAGGGGGGATTATCAAGCAGAGCCTTTTTTAGTATTCCCAGTTACCACTCACCACTGCAGTATGTGAAAATTTAGTATTCTGTGTACAAATTGTATATTCCTTCCCAAGACAAATACTTAAGTATGCGACTAATTACACCTTTTATGTTTCTTTTATAACTTAATTAAACTATAAATTATAAGTAATGAGTTGGTTTGTTTTTGATATTCATATTTTTACCTACATTAACAGTTTCCGTTCAGTGTTCTGAATTAAGAAATTTGTTGAGTAAATTGCCCAGTAGCTATATATTTAAATTTGGATTAATAATTAAAATAAACACAAATACTGAAACTTTTTTGTTTACTATATATGTTCGTCATATTTTTATATTTAATTATAAAATAATAAAAACACATTTAAATTATGTAAGTATAATATACATCAGTAAGTATAAAACTTTGGTTTTTTACCTTACAATAAAACAAAATAAATATTATATTCCATTCAAAAAGAAACTTAAAAGAAAAATATAAATTATATTTAGGAAATCTTTACCATAAAATTAACAAAATAAATTGGTAATGGTTTATACTTTATACCATAACTAACTAAAAATATAAAAATAATAATAATAGGCGGAATCATATTATTATAATATAGTTTTAGGCGCATGTCTGATGTGGTTGTCGAGTACTGAATGAAATTTAGTTTCATCGGATGGTGAAATAATGTATCCAGACAACGATTCTGTTAAACAAAATACAATATTATATTATATAATATCACAAGAAGGGATTCATCTCTAAGCTTTACTCTAGAGTCTAGATACTATGTAAAATTAAAATATTAAATAAACTCTAACCATAAATCACATTGTACAACATCAAATCAATAAATTTCCTCTTAGTTTTCCCTTTGTAGCTAAATGCTTGCAGAACACTATGTTTAAAACATATGTTAGTTGCTTCTTTAATAGCAGATGAAAATGTACGCTGACAGCCCAATTTTACCAGAAGGTACGATTTCTAAAATGAAAAATTTGAATCATTGAAATGTTAAAATTAATCCACCCGTATAAAATTAATTAGGTACCAAATTTTCTCTATTTTTAAGACCGTCTTCATTTTGAGAAGAGAGCAAACCTTCAACTGTATCCAAAACTTCAATATTATCAACAGGTAACATTCCAATAAATGCTGCTGGTAATGCAGGAATAGGCAGAGCCAATGCCCGTACTCTTGAATCTGCCTTCATTATAGTTTGAAGCTTTTGATCCATGGTCTCAATAGCTTTACACAATCTAACGTTGGAATTATTCAGCATTTGCATTAAAAATGCATTAGTTTTGAAAGCAGAAGTAGTAGATTTTTCTAAATTTGATATAGAGGATTTTATTTCTTCAAACCCTTTGTTATCAAAACTGTCTGAAATAATTATATAATATTTTAGAATCAAATCTATTAAATTATATTTCTGTTTATACAAACTTTCATTAATTAACTGCAAGTTTGAAGTATCACTCTCATCAAAAATAAAATCAACTGCATTAGCCGATGCTATAAATTGACCAATCAGATCATTACTTTTTACATTTGCAATATCACCTACAATTAAAATAATTCTTTATTTAATTTTTGGATAGAAAAAAGTTTAAAATTTATATTTTTATTTCTATAACTAGATATTATATACTTGAGTTTCCATTAAAACTAATATCAGTATTGTCAATTGTTGGTTCTGTTGCAGCAGATTGATGGTTAGCTAGAAAAATTACATAACATTTTAGATATAATTAAAAATTATCCAAGGCAGGTATTAAATATATAATGAGAAAACTATTAAAATACAATTTTCCTATTATCTCAGCGTTTCTTATTTTGCATGCTTATTTATAAATTATCCAAACATTTTTTTAGAATAGAAAAACTCAATTTTAGTCACTTTCACTATAGCTATTTTAGTTTTAATTATTCATAATATAAAATTATATGTGCAAATATTACCTATGATTACTTGACTTTCGATGGTATTATCTTCATTAATTAAAAAATTTGAGTTTTCTGATATTGTGGTTTGAGGAATTTGTTGTTTTGTTGATTCAGTATCAGTTGATTGAATATTAACTGTTGATATAAATAACTTTATTTTATACATTTTATATTAAAATATATTAATTTATAACAAAATAATATTACCTGAATTTGAAGAAACACTATTTTCAGATATATCATAAACTTTTTCTGAAGAAATAACATATGAATCAGATCCTAAATATAAATTAGAATTGAATTTATATTGTGAAAATAATATTAAAATAGTAGCAGCAGTATGACTTAAAAAAATATATACAGAGTGTTCAAATATAGCTTATCAACGGTCATTAGACTAATTGGGATTGATAAACAATATATATGGTATATTTAGTGTAATATAGAGTACCTACATACAATAATATGGTAAAATATTTATATAATATAATTATTATTTATCAGTTCCATCCGTCTAATGACTGTTGCCAAACTTTTTCAACAGCCTTCATGTATAATATGTTTTATAATATTATATATTATATATATACTTTTATCAATTGAAAATGTAGGAGGCGGTGGTAAGGTTAATGCTGGCTCTTCAAGTTCATTATTAATAATTTTACTCTTGTGTTTTTTATGATTTTTTAAGGGTGAAGTTTCAGGTGTATAAATACGTTTCGCCATTCTTTTTCCTGGCAGCAATGGAAGTTCATCAGATTCTGAATTTGAAGAGTCGCATTCTGACCATATTTTTGATGCTTTTCGTGATTGGCTTTCTTTACCTAAAATAATAAAAAAAAAATAATTAATGAGTATATAATAATATAATTAAAGATGTAATAATATAACTGTTATGATATTAATAATAATTTTACTTACGATAAGGCCCTCCAACTTTTGTGATATCATACATCTTTCCATCTCTTTTATTTGGTATAGTACACTGAATTATCATTTTTTGTACTTGTGCTGGAGTAAAATAGTGTGAATCATGACCATCAGATTTTATAAATGGAAACCAACAACTTCTATCATTTATAATCCATGTAAATGGCACATTTTGGACTTCATTTGTATCATTAAATACAACTACAAACCAAGACGACCTATAATTATAAAACAAAAAATTACTAGTCTAAATAAAATAAGAATGACAGTTAGCAGCCAACTTGTGTGCAAGGACGTGGCTTCATCCTAAATCTTGTCTCCAAGCGTCACAGTCTATAGGTAGACTATAATATATTAAATTATTTATAAAATTATAGGTTTTTAAGATAATTTTTTGAACTATGTACAAATAAAAACAAAATAAAATTAAATTAAGATACTGTTAATTATTATTGCAAATGCAGCAATGGCACAATTATTTTAGTTGTGCAATCTGGAATTGGCAAACTCATTAATTTTCCCTTAACATCAGAAAGTTTCCAAGACTGTATGTGACTCAATTGAGAAGCGGCATATATATGTAATAATTTTGAAGAACAAGGGCTGTCAAAGTAAGTGGTAAGTTTGTCATATTTTCTTCCAATAATAAGAATATCATTTTCTAACCTTGAAGTTGCAATATTCTCTACTACTACAATATCACCATTAATCATTTTCACACAATTATCACAACTATTTAGTTTAATAGCAAATTGTTTAGTCCTCCAACCCGTGTATTGTGGATCACTTGCATCATCAGTCATTGGTTTATTTTTTGACTTTGTTTGTACATTTATAGGTCCTAAATTGATTGATTTTGGTATAGCACTGCAGGATAATATTCGTTCTTCAGCATAGCGTTGAACAATCTGTTGTAATGGTTTTGCTCCACTTCTGACTTTTGCTTTTAATGGTTGCATGTAATTTTCAAACTTGAAGGCTGAAAAGTTATCAAGCGGTCCAAAACGTTTAACATCATCAGCTAAATGAAGTATAACATGGACGTTGTGTGACATAAACATTTTCCCATATATACTGGGGAATAATGCCACGAAATGGTGTATTAAAGATCCAGCAAAATCCACATATTCGTCGGAAATATGTGCAGTAGAAAGAATTCTCATTGCTACACATAAAAGCATAAAATGCTCATAGACTTTTTTACTTAAAATTCCATTAAATACAACCATACCAGTATAAAGAAGGATTTGCCGTAGTTCTACAGCTTTCCACCGATTTGCATCTCTAAATGCATGTTTTCGACTATTTTCATTCAAGTTTCTTTGAAAATCTTCAGTGATAAATTGACTTAAATCATTTATTCTTTTATTTAATACAGATAACAAATTATTTGGTAGGGCCTGACTATGAAATTTAAAGTTTCCATTCCAAAACATTAACAATTTTTTCATCACGCCAATACAAACACAGTGCATGTAGTCAAATGGAATATCATTAATTATATTAAATTTAGGAATCATAGTAAAAAAAGTTTCACCGCGGTGAAATTCAGTGTCTTCATATGATATAAATGCATCATGGGTTCTAATAGGAGAGTATAACTCAGGAAAATAGACACGGTGATAATTTTTATCATATATTCCAACTGTGTGACATATTAAACAAGAATTTTTTCCTGTGTGACCTTTTACATTTAAAATATAAGACTTAGCTGGAGTATCGCATATTAAACCCTTTAACAAGACTTTAATTAACTTATTTTCAAAAACAAAACCATCTTTTACAAGTGAACTCAACTCATTCACAAAATCTTGTAAAAATTCATTGGAATTTTCTGGTTTCATTTTTCCAAAATAAGATCCTATAATGAAAATATGTGGCTTTTGAGTCTCTATGTTTGAAAAATAGCCTAAAATTGGCCAAAGCTCACTAGGTGGATTTTTTGTCAGCGGTAAACCATCAATACCCACCATCAAAAATAAAGTATTAGGAATAGTTTCATAATGTTTAATTAAATGTTCAATTTCTCGACCAATGGCAAAATGATGGTATACTCCACATTTAATATCTTTAACTATAGCAGTTGGGGGTGTTTTTAATAATGTACGTGCATCTTTTGGTAAATGATTTAACTGTGGAAATTTTTTTAAATTTTTCAAAAGATCATTTAATGCTAAATGAGAAATATTATTTCTTATAGCCCATAATGCAATTTCTAACTCTAGTCTAGTATTCAAATTTTCAGAGAATATGTCTTCATTAGTATCTGAACTATTACTGCTATGATTATTATCCTTATTTGTAAAATTTTCACTAATATTAAAACTATTATCAGAAAGAAATTCATTTTCTGTGTTAATATGTTCATTTAATGTTGGTGGATTATTAAAATTTACATTTCTTGAGGTAGTTGCAGTTAAATAATTATTAGTTTCAATTGATGAAGCAAATGGTAATGTAGTATAACTTAATGGATTATCACTTTCACTATTATCGCTACTTGATGGAAATAAATAAGAAGCTTCGAGAGCTGCTCTTTTTCTTTGTCTATAACGAGTAGCTTTAGACCTATTACAAAAAAAAAAAATTACAAGACTAAAAATGGTTGAACAAAATCGCAGTATAAAGTATCTAGAATTTAGAGCATATTATTAAATAGAAATGTATTGTTATACCTAGGCCAACATGTTATAAGCCTCACACAACAAAATTAACTATAGGTCGTCGTGAAAAAAGACATAATTTGTCAATTTCGTGAACAGGTTAAAATACACAGTTCTGTGCATTATTGTGCATTTATTTAAAGTTATATTTGAAGTTAATAGTATAATAAATAAATCAATTAAATGTTTTCTATATTATGTAATAGCATAAAATCAACATTATAAGTTAAAAAGAAAAACATTATAAGTACCATCATATCTGGTTAAATATATATAGTCTAATTTAGATACCTAAGCAACTGATGCAAATTTGTGCGCTGTTTCAAAATGTTAGGTATGTGACTACTAATATTATGTTTCACTATGTACTGATCCCTAATAGTATTGGTACACACATTGATTATTAAATCAAAGGTCTGGGTTAATACTATAATATTATAATTGGTGTAATTAACAATACATTTAATGTACACATGCTGTATACATGTGGTTATGTTATCATGCTGTATACTTACATATTATTGCAGCTAGTATGCTTCGACGTGTGCGAAAAACAATACGTCCGGACGTGCTAGCGGGATGAGAGTAAAATAACGAAAACGCGTTTTAAGCGCGGTAAAAACACTCGAAACGGCCAACAACGTTAGATAAAATGTGTGGCGACGCACAAAAAACACAAAATATGCAAAGCGGGTTTTTGCGGAGGTACCGAGAGCAAACGGTTTACCAAAGCAACGTTCTATGGTAATAGTGGTCTGAACAATGATAATATGATCATAAACAATGATAAAACACCATAATAACATATATACTTATACTACGACCGGTATAATATTATTATCATACTAACCTGCGCTTGCGCATTCAAACGATAAGCGCCGTTCCGAGTCAGAAACACCGACTCTGAACCTTATATAATGTATATTAGGTTTTAAATAACCGTGTTTACACCGTTTTTACAAACATTCAGTGAATTAACCGATGGTGTCAAAACACGATCACTGAACAGTTTAATTTCCATCCGATGCATTTACACTTTCACAGCACCGTTCGAAGTCGGAAACACCTACTCTGAACCGTGTATATTAAGTTTTAAATAACCGTGTTTACACCGTTTTTACAAACATTCAGTGAATAAACCGATGGTGTCATAACACGATCACTGAACCGTTTAATTTCCATCGGTGCATTTGCACTTTCACAGCACCATTCAGCGTCGGTAAAACTGACCATGAACAATAATCAAATTTTGAGTTTAAAAACTGCACAAAAACACAGTTCCCAAACCGTGTTTGAACCGTCAAAAATGCACTGTTTAAAGAAACCGACACTGAACGATAAAAATGCTACTCGGGTGCATGATGAAGGGGGGGACGGGGAACATTTATTGCATAACACTGCGGTCATTTGTGTATTAGCGCGCGATATCTACTTTAATTACTAATGGTTATAGGAATAAAGGTGCGTTGACTTGTCAACAACGTTAGCAATAGGTGTGTTCGGGGAATGTTATCATATTTTATAAGGCCGAAAATTCCGTGACGTTACAATGATTTCTATAACTACCGATGCCTAGCATTAATTATTTACCATGCATA
>NW_021770625.1:52291-60509 GCF_005508785.2 Acyrthosiphon pisum | reverse complement strand
AATTGTATAGGTAACGTTAAGTTTAGGTAATATAAAATATAAGTTACATAATAATTCAGATCACATAAAAAAGAAAAGAAGTGAATATACTATGCTGAATGCAATAAAGGAAAAATAATAAAAAAATGTTTGTAAGGCAAAACAACATACTTCATGCAAATATTAGAAATAGGCCATATTTTTAGATTGGATAATTTTTCTACTTTATAAATGCCAATAGTAGAACTTTCACAGGGCACTGTAAAAAAGTTATTTTTTACAAGAAATTTTCTTCCAACAATTACAGAAGATTGTAACTCCGTAGAAAAACATATATTTTCTACCATTACAATATCATTACTTGTCGTGGCACAGCAGTTATTGGGTGATTCTATTTTAATTACAAAATCAGAAAATGACAACGTTTTATACTGTGGTCCATTACAATTAACAGGTAGAGGTCCACTATAATGCATATTTAATAATTTAGGAAAATTGCCAGATGGAAATGATTGGAAAGAAAAGAAATGATCATCAGAGAATAATTGTGCTAGTCGTTTTCCAATTTGCTCCAGTGGTTTATTTTTCCCTCTAATCATATTTTTTAATTTTTGAAGAAAATTTTCGAACGGAAATGCAGAAATTGAGTCGAGTGTAAATGCATCAATCATAGGTGCAAAATGTTCAGCATCATCAACTAAATGTATTAGCCCATGAAAATTATGAGTTATAAAACTTTCATTGTAGAGAATCATAAACGTTTGCACAAAATGTTGTAGAAGAGATCTTGCATATTCCCTCATTTCTTCATTGTTACATGTTTTTGGATTAAGCAGTATAGACATTGCCACATTCAATGTTAAAAAATTATTGTATTTGTTGTCATCTAAAACACCTTTTAAAGCTACTACTCCAAGGTACAGCAGAAAAGATCGATATTCAACTCCTTTCCACCTCAAAAGATACTTAAGTTCACGAGGCTTCCTTGCAAACTCTGATGGTAAATTTAAGCGATTATTGAACATAAAATCTGATACTTTTTGTATTAATTGACGTGATAACTTAAATGGTATAACTCCATCATACCATGTTAATAACATGGTGCGCATTACTCCTAGGCAAACTAAATGTAAATAATCTAGTATTATTGACTTAACAAAATCAATACCATGTATTTGTGTCAATGGTGTATCCAACTGTCTATAATTTATATCAACCCAATTAATGAAGTCTTCATTAGTTCTCGGAGCACAATTAAATTCAGTAAAAACACGCTTGTTACCAACAGTAATACCATGGACTGTGCATCTAGTGCAAGATGAATATCTACCGTGTCCTTTAATACCCAATATATCTTTTTTTGCTGGGGCGTCACAACAAAAACCAACAATTTTTACTGAAATTACATTACCATTTTCATTACTAATACCTCTTTCTGTTAAAACAATAACTTCATCAATAAAAGTTTGAAGAAATTGAGCCATATTATTAGGTTTCTGTAAACCATAATAAATTCCGACAGGAAATACATTTTTTTTAAATTGTAGAATATTAATGACTGAAATTAATATTGGAATAACTTGTCCAGCAGAACTTTTGAAGATAGGAAGTCCGTCAACATTCACTATTAATTTTAATTCTTGTATTTCATTAATTAATGGACAACTTTTAATCAGACATTTTAGCTGGGTTTCCAAGCCAATATGTAAATAATGACCAGGCTCAATATTCTTTTTTTCGAACACAATATTTGTTTTTAATAAAGTTCTGGCATCAGATGGTAATATTGTATTTAAAATATTACTATTTTCTTTCAAGCCAACTAACAAAGCAGATAAAGATACATCAGTAATATTATATTTAATAGACCAATTTCGAAGAAATTTCTTGATATCCAAAGACTGATTATCATCTTCATTTACATCAACAGGTGTATATATTGCTGGTGGAGACAAATCAAAATTAAACTGGAAAAATTGTTCATTATCACTAGATATACTACTTAAAGACAGGTCATTTTCAGGAAATATTGTTTGATGCTTTTCAATCTCTATATTCAAATTATAATTTTCTGAAGATTCGGGATCAAGAATTGAACAATTTGTATCGTTAGCTTTACTATCTATAGTATCCCTTGTAGTATTTATTTTATTGTCACTATCATCAGACCAATGTGAACAACCAGCACTTTCATTTACCCTTCTTCTTTTACTCCTACTAGACAATTGATGAAACTGAAGTCGTTTTCTTGGCATTTTTTCTAAAATGGGAAGTTGATAACAATAAAACAACTTAAGTAATTTTTAAACATCTAATACATAAATAAAAATAAAAAAAAGTTTCATATCTGAAATATTTTTATAAATATATGAAAATAGGTATTAAGGAATATTGTGATTATTAAAATAGGTAACTAGGAAATAATAAAGTACCTAAACATTGCTATTTTTAATTTTTACTTAAAAGATGCTTATTGTAAGATATTCCTATTAAAAATTTAATGAATAGAAATTTGGAAATAAATATAATAGTTATATGTTATCACTATAATAAAATGTTGACATTTAAGCGAAAATTAAAATAAATACCTATAATACCAGTTTCAATAAATAGGTATTATAATAATTACATTTGCATACCTACCTATATAAGAGTAAAAATAATTTATTTGCAGAAAGTATAAAGAAAGTAAATTATAATAATACATATTATAAGTCATATATACATATATTATATTATTACATATAATATTATAATAAGTTATGAAAAAAAAAAAATTTTAAGTTTTAGGTACCTACCTATAGAAATTGAACATTTTATACATTTTTAACTACAAAATTACTTGCAAATTTTGAACTTCAAATGCCTATAAAAAGAATAGCGAATAACGTATACCCAGGGCCGGCGTTAGGTAATATTTGTGAGGGGTCGTGGTTAACGAAAGTGACGACTGAAATTCATGCATAATATTATAATAGGTACCCTAATACAATTTTCTTGCTACACTGAATATGTCAAATTTTTGTTTTTACAATTCCGTACTATGTTGAAGCAAAAAGCCAAAAACTCTGCGTCAAAATTTTGGTTTTTTTTTATAGCACGATCTATTTTATAAAATTGAGCTCAATAATTAGTGTACAGGCACTAAACATAAAATCTTGATAAAAGCATATTTTCATTTTTATTTTTCATTATTCACTACTAATTATGATATTGTTCTAGAGTAAAACAAAATTATTATTATTATTATTCGTCAAACCGTTGATGTGATTGGTTTATATATAAAACAATAAAATTATAATAATGTTTTGGTATCATATATGATAGGTAAAGAATAAACAAAATCCTAGACCAAGAGATATTTTTAAATTATTTAAATCACTATTTACCAACAATATTGTCACTTTACTTAGAGTTTTTGATCTAAGCCGATTTATTAGTATCTATTTTGTTTTTAAATGGGCATCATAAAACAATTACTATTTTTTATAGCAAATAAGTATTATAATATATTATTACATTTTACAAATCATTTGATATAAAATATTGTCAGAATGTGCATTCCAAAAAAACAAAAATTATAATAAATTAATATATATATTACACAGAGATTCTTTCTTTTGACGATGCCCATATTTTGATCATAATATGTGTCATTTCAAATTTCAATACTATCCAAAATGTCTTTCTCAGAACCAGGTATAATAGTTGTTCTTAAATGGTTTTTGATTAATTTTAGCTTGCTGAAACATCGTTCATTTGAAGCTGTGGTAACTGGTCGACAAAGTTCATTAGCCATAGAAATTATAGTCCTTAATTTATTGGCTACATCCATACGTTAACCAATGATTTAACATTTTCAGTTTGTAGTCTTAATATATTTATGTCACATAATGCGCAATTGAAATCTGTTACGTTAGACATGTCATAGTTTTTCAAAAATAAGGGAAATGATTTTCCTACATCTTTTACAGTTATAGTGTTATATTTGAACTTATAGGCACCGATAATGCTTTAAAAAGTGGTTAAAAACAAACCAGACAAGATTTCAAATTTTTTGTCGACAAACTGATTAATGTGTCCAGAACATGAAGAAATTATTTTCTATAAAATTCTTTATAAGTTAAGTTTACATGTGATTGTGGATTTGAATCAATTTTTATTGATTTTAATCAAAATCAATATATAGTTTTAGACAAAATGATTGGCAATGGCTATAAGTTCATTTATCAACTACCAATTAATATCAGTGTGTCTACTATATTAAGATCTTTGCCCTTTGGTCTCCGATGTTTCAGCTAATATTTTCATTTGGTACATTATATGGTCCATGAAGTACATACAAATGATAAAATCAATTAATAAACAGTTTTTCTCAAGTCATAATGCTTGTACTTTAGTTTTTTATATCAATATTTGATTTTGTTGATATTTCATGTAAAATTGAAACAATTCCTTCAAAAAACAGCCTGTAGAGATTCTGCCCTTGCAGTCCATCTAGTCTTGGACAAATAACGAAGCTTTCAATTTTTGATAGAGTTTTATCTAAAGTAAAACTTCGTTTAGTACTTGAATAGAAAAATACAAACAAAGTACAAACTCTCTAAGGCGAAAAATAGCTCACAAAATATAATACTTTACTTATTTAGGTACATATTTTACGTTCATTTAGCCCGTATAATACAATAAATGTGAAATGTAGATATTAATTTTAGCTGGGGGGACACGGAAAAAAAATTATTACATTGGCTCATTAAGCTTAAAATAGAACCAACATATTTCTCCACTGTGGTTTATTTTTTATTATAATTTTTTTTTTAATTACCTATATTATTTTTTTGTATTTTATATTTTTTCCTTTTTTTTGGTTTTGGACAATGTGAATGTGCCGACTGAAATATTAGGTTAAATGAGTGAGGGGTCGTGACGACCCCTTAAACCCCCTCTCTCTCCGGCCCTGCGTATACCTAGTTAATATTTATAAACATCTGTATAGAACAACTCATAAGGAATCTTGTATTCAATTTACAAGCTTTTTGACTAAGCAAAATTTGTTTTTAAAATATTTAAGTGTAAATAAAAATGTCGGCATGGCGTGCTTATGGCTTCATTACTATATTGAACTTTGGCATTAAATTGTGTTTATATAATATCAAAAGATAATAAAAATAGTTTATATTTCTTTATTATGGAAATGAATTTCAATTACAATTTTTTTTTTTTATCTATTTTTTGCTTAAAAACTTAATATTATATTAAATAACTTACATACCTAATACTTATACAAAAAGTATAATATACTTGATCTAGGTACATAAAAAACCTACATAAGTATATATTATTATATAGGTATTTATATTGTGAATTATAGACTATAATATAGTAAGACCTAAACGTCAGGAAAAAAATATAAAATGCTCAAACGTGTTGTACGGTATACAACTTGTACCCATATTAAATTACAATACTATAATAATAATCTGAATTAACAACAATATAAAATGTCTTACCTGTACAAAATAACTGGAGACTGCGAAGAATGAAGACGTCTTCTCTGTACTGACAATACGAACAAACAACCTATTCAGTATTTATTTATATTGCCGGACGCATTAAGATACTTGCGAGTTGCGAATAAATAAAGAGCAACTACAGGACACATTTTAAGGACACGAATTTAAGTTATACTATCATGGTTTGAAGTATGAACACAAATCGACCTGAATTATGAACAATCAATATCACATAATATATTGTATAATGTCTTATCCTATACTATAAAATGAACAATTCATGGAAAAAAGCTATAGGGAATCCATGGAAGATCTCGTGGTGGATAAAATTAAACACCGCTCCGCCGCCACAGTCCGCCCGGCCCGTTCCGTCGATCCCCTATAGCGCGACCAATCGCGTACCTTCGCCGCGGCGGCGGCGGTCGGTTTTAAAACGTTTTTCGAAAAATGTTATACTTTTTACGCCGTTTTTCGCCTTTTCTCACTTTTTCACATCGTAGTTCGTTTGTTTTCAATGCCGCCGGTTTGTGGTTTGGTTCGGTCCATAGCCTTCGTAATAGCCTTTTGCTTTTTCGTTTCACCGTTAGTGCTTTATTCGCTAAGTTTAAGTGTATTTCTTTTGAAACCCGTGGATATGCGGTTTGTACGCAAATTCGATTCATACCAAATGTTCACGAACTGTCAGTCGGTCTAGGTTAGTCATATCGGTTAACGTAAACACAATTTTGTGGTTTGATTGAAATAAATATATTATTCAAACACAAACATAGGTACATGATAATAATAATGGTTCATATCATTCAATAAATTACACTTAAATTTTAAACAATGTGTAGATATATTGAATTATATACGATTGTATCGATATAATATATCGAATATATTGGTTTACGTCGCTCCGTATACACACAGCGTCACAGCTTAAGTAATGCAGTTTTGACAAATGTTTGCAACACATACTGTGTCTCGGTAGGTTAGGCGTAGGTCCCCCAAATGTAGGTGGCAGGTAGGTCCGAGTTCGAATCCGTTGTACGCTCTTTCGGGCGGCGACTGCTCTGTACCGTATGATTTGCACGGCCGCCGTAAATTCGATATTTTTTGCATTTTTTTTTTCGATTTTTTTTCACGTTTTTTTTATATTAATATATTATAATATACACTACAGGTTAGATTAATATAATATATTATTGTGTATTTATATATTATTAATTTTATTAGGAATTATAATTGCATATTTCTCAAAATATTCATTGTTATATTATATAAATACATATTATATTTGTTTATATATTAATATATTATATAATTTGTATTTTTCGTAAATTATTTCGTATGCTGTGTGCGGTAAAGTACGATTGAGCATAAAATGATTGAGCATAGAATATTTTATGCGATGTTCCCACATTCACGAGGTCGAAATTTTGTAATTTATTATTTTCACGTATTATTACACCATTATTATTATTTTGATATCAGAGTCCAGCTTTATCGACAATGTTATCGATTATTAAATTAGTTCCGGAGCAATAAAGTTCCGACGTTTTAAACATTTAAAATTGGGAGAAAATATAAGATAATAAATTAAGATACAATTCCAAAATTATTATAAAAATAATATCTGGGTCCGATCACCCTTACTCTGTAGTATTCCTGACTTATAAACCATGCAGTTTTTAATTCATACCATATTTTGATTTTATTATTTTCATAACTATTATTATTATTATTATTATTATTATTATTATTAAACAGATTTATGAAACGTGACTTTTTCATAGACTATGAAAGAATATTTGATATGTTATATTTTGAATTATTATGATTATTTAAATAAATATTTTTGTATAATATTATAATATAGCTTAAAATGGAAAATGGCAACGTTGCAGAGTTTTTTATGCTCAATCGTGTAGGTTTTCTTTTGTATTCCGATTTCCTTTGATACACCGACATTTTGCCTCAATCGTATCGCAAAAAAGGTGTTTTATGCTCAATCGTGTCTCAGCCGTTGTGTGATGTGTTCTCACTTATAGCCGTTCGTCATCGGGTCTGCAATCCACCGCAGTTGGATTGTCTACCTCATTTGCTGTTGCACATTGACTGCGATCCAAGTCGGATTGCCTACCTAAGTGGCTAACTTGAAAGTTAATCGATTTTGACTTGAGATGACTGATTAGCTAGACACTTCAACACGGTTTTCAACATGACACATTTTTCACAAGAAAAAGCACTGGACACGCGACGGCACATACCACTATCCGCTGCATAGGTGGATTGCTCATTTTGGTTTCGTGCAGGTTTTTGCATTTTTTTCACGTTTTTTTTTCATATAAATATATATTATACACTACAGTTATATGTTTTTATGTATTTTATTGGTTAATATATTATGTATCTATATGTTATTTATTTTATTAGGAATTATAATTGCACATTTCCCAAAATGTTCATTGTTATATATAATTATATAAATACATTATATTATATTTGTTTGTATTTTTCCTAAATTATTTCGTATGTTGTGTGATAGGGTTTTCACTTATAGCCACTCGACGACGGGTCTGCAATCCACCGCAATGGATTGCCTACCTGATTTGTTGTAGCATATTGTCTGCGATCCGACAAAGTCGGATTGCCTACCTGGGTGCTAACTTGAAAGTTAGGTAATTGATTTTGACTTGCTATAGACACTCCAACACGGTTTTTGACTTAACACTTTTTACATG
>NW_021770625.1:45873-52241 GCF_005508785.2 Acyrthosiphon pisum | reverse complement strand
TTTAGCTGGGGGGACACGGAAAAAAAATTATTACATTGGCTCATTAAGCTTAAAATAGAACCCAACATATTCTCCACTGTGGTTTATTTTTTATTATAATTTTTTTTTTAAATTACCTATATTATTTTTTTGTATTTTATATTTTTTTCCTTTTTTTTGGTTTTGGACAATGTGAATGTGCCGACTGAAATATTAGGTTAAATGAGTGAGGGGTCGTGACGACCCCCTTAAACCCCCTCTCTCTCCGGCCCTGCGTATACCTAGTTAATATTTATAAACATCTGTATAGAACAACTCATAAGGAATCTTGTATTCAATTTACAAGCTTTTTGACTAAGCAAAATTTGTTTTTAAAATATTTAAGTGTAAATAAAAATGTCGGCATGGCGTGCTTATGGCTTCATTACTATATTGAACTTTGGCATTAAATTGTGTTTATATAATATCAAAAGATAATAAAAATAGTTTATATTTCTTTATTATGGAAATGAATTTCAATTACAATTTTTTTTTTTTATCTATTTTTTGCTTAAAAACTTAATATTATATTAAATAACTTACATACCTAATACTTATACAAAAAGTATAATATACTTGATCTAGGTACATAAAAAACCTACATAAGTATATATTATTATATAGGTATTTATATTGTGAATTATAGACTATAATATAGTAAGACCTAAACGTCAGGAAAAAAATATAAAATGCTCAAACGTGTTGTACGGTATACAACTTGTACCCATATTAAATTACAATACTATAATAATAATCTGAATTAACAACAATATAAAATGTCTTACCTGTACAAAATAACTGGAGACTGCGAAGAATGAAGACGTCTTCTCTGTACTGACAATACGAACAAACAACCTATTCAGTATTTATTTATATTGCCGGACGCATTAAGATACTTGCGAGTTGCGAATAAATAAAGAGCAACTACAGGACACATTTTAAGGACACGAATTTAAGTTATACTATCATGGTTTGAAGTATGAACACAAATCGACCTGAATTATGAACAATCAATATCACATAATATATTGTATAATGTCTTATTATATTATAATATAAATAAACTATTCGCTGCGCTATGCGAACAACGGAAAATGCGATAACAAACGTTTTGTCTGCGCGCATTCCCACCACAAACCAGAAACCGCAGCCGCCGCTCGCCACGAAATTGCAGTTGTATACGTAGTGAGCTGTAGTATTACACCATCACATTTTTGATTTCATTCGCACATATACATTTACTCTTGCGATTATCACACATATATTTTATTTACATATAATAATATTCCTTTGTGAATTTTTACCCTGTTTGTACATTTTGTTATTGTTTAATAACTGTGCAAAACTGCAATATTTTTTATGATTCTCTGTATGCACGGTGTGCACGGCCAACCATAGAAACAGAACGCAAAGCCATCGCCTGGGGTATAAGAACAGATAGCGATCGGCAGCTCGGTCTGCCTGCGCGAAAGCGGTTTAATCAAATAAAGTATATGAGCCGGGAAAACCCGTATCGTTTTATATTTTGGAATTTATTGTAAGTAACTACTACGAAAGTACGAACACGAAGATGGTTGATTGGTCATACTATATATAATAAAATAATAAATAAATTGACGAACACTCGATTATTTTTCATAAGTCTGGCGTAATAACTAATATTATATTATAATGGAGTATTGGAGTGCGTAATATTGTCACGTAATAATAGTTAGTAGGTAATGCGTTCAACTTCAACGCGCGCGGACAATATATAATCACGTATATAATATATACATAATGGGTCTAGGGTCTCACATTGTTATATTTAAGATTTAATAAATACGTTTATATTCTTGGTTGGGTATATATCATCCGTCGACTAATAAAGTTAGCTAAAATATATAAAATATATACCTAGCTAATACATTAATTATTTCGATCAAGTAGGCCTACTTGGGAATTAAGGGTTATTATATATTATATTGAATTACGATTATACCTAAAAAATGCCGTATATTATATACATGTATATAATATTATATAAGCGTGCGATCATGCATGATCATGATAATATATCTATATATGTATATTATATATTATATATAATATTTATTTATAATATATATAATAAATTAAAAATATTATACATATAATTTATATTTTTTTATAATTATTAAATAAAACATTTTTATGTAAAATATAATAAAAGTAGTAAAAAATATTTTTCTTAATATGTTTATCAAATTACATATTTAAAACATTAAAAAAATATTTATTGATAAATACTTGAAATAACATGTTTTAAAAATGTTTATTAAATATTATTTTTATAAAACGTTTTACCAATAAATGTTTAAATGTTTTAAAAATATTGAATAAACATTTATGTGCTACTTGGGAAGCCTCCTATCACTATCTACGTCACCAAAAAATCTTTTAGAATAAACACGGCGATGGATAGTTGGTTGGATTGGAATGCCCCATTTATTACATTGGTCTGTTGCAGATGAAACCAATGCTTCATACTGGTTTCTTAAATTCATCATTGAAACTGTAGCCTGTTTTAAAAACTCACATGCATCCTGGAGATGAGTATCTGTGCCTTGCAATTTTTTAGATACAAGTTGGAAATTCCTCAACACATTTTCCCATATTGTTAATAACAAAATAAATTGAAATGATTCAATTTTTTTTTTTTAGCCCAGCGGCCATTAATTTTTCATCAGATTTATTACTGGTTAGTGACATATTAGTTAATGATTTTAATACAGCTATAAATCTAGTTTTTAGTGCATATACAGCATTGTGTTTAGCTTCCCATCTAGTAGTACAAACTTTTTTCAAAACTATTTTGGCTGTGTCATTTCCTAGAGCTAATGAAGCCCATCTAGGGGCTGACTTACTGAAGAATAGAAATATATCTTGAATAGTATCGAAAAACTGAGACATTTTAGGCGTAGTTTTGGATAAATCACACAATACTAAATTTAAATTATGTGCTGTACAGTGAACATAAGAAGCACTTGGTATTATATCGCAAATTCGTTTTTGGACACCCGAATAAATTCCACTCATGACGGCAGCGCCATCATAGCCCTGTCCTCTACACTTCTTCAAATCCAAATTGAACACATTTAAGACATCTTTTATTAAATTAACATGGTTTTCTGCTCCATGTTTATCTAATGTAAAGAATCCTAAAAATGACTCTTTTAATTGAAATGTACGATCAATATGGTTCACAACCACATGGCGTAATATAAAACTAACTTGATCAATTTTTGTAACATCTTGAGTTGAGTCCATAATAATTGCAAAACATTGAGCAGACCTGACTTCATCACATATAATTGTTCTCATATTTGTAGCTAATAAATCTATCAACTCATTTTGAATCTTCCAACTTAAGTATTTGGTTTGAGTTTCTTCTTTATACAATAATTTATTTAACACTGGATCAAAATCAGCTAGTAATCGTACAGTTCTTAAAAAATTACCTTCATCTCCTAAATTTTCAGTTTTTCCTTCATTTCCACGAAGAGCAGTGTTCCCAGAAGTTAGAAATAAAATGATCTTTATTAAACGTGTAAGAATATCCCTCCAATATCGAGCTTCATCGGAAATGTGCTCTTCAAGTTTCTTATCAATCGTTTGATTTTTTACCCAAAGAACTCGTAATTTAATAGCTTCAATATGTTGGGTAGATAATTCATGCACTTGAATTTTTTGAGACATATGCTGCCAGTCATTTATTCCGTTAATCCAATTTAACTTTAACTTGGGATTTTTCCTATCTGCAAACAGCCAACAGGTTTCACAGTAAGCTTTATTCAGGGCAACGGAATAGCATAGCCATAATCTTGGTATTTTAATACCAGTAGGATTTGTAACAAAATAATATTCTGAAGAAAATGTACGTCTCTTGGGATCAGAGTTATTATAGTATGTTGGTAAATTATCAGGAAATTTGATATTTGGTTTACATGGCCCAAACATTATAATTTGTCTTTTTAGATTTGTATTCGTAATTGTTTCAGCAAATTTTCCACGGTCTGTTGGAAATTCATCAATTAAATTCAACTCCAAACCTGAAAAGTTAATTCCATTGAATATTTAAAACTAAAAACTAAAGAAATAATAATAAGAAATTGTAACTATCTTCATCAGTTCATCACAGTTCTTACAATATACTAATAACTAACTGAAAATAAATAACTACTATACAATAGAACTTGAAATTAAAAAAGACGAGAGGAAATATGGTTAATAAATAATAATTCAATCATAATTAAAAAATAATAATTCATTTTTTACCTTGTTCATTTGATGGAATGTTTATACTTGAAGAGCAGCTAGTGTCTCTATTACTGGACATATTATACTCAGTTTGCTCTATTCCTAAAACGCCATGAAAGCATAAATAACAATAAATTCAACATTTAAAATATAATAATTCAATTTTATACTTTGTTCATTTGATGGAATGTTTATACTTGAAGAGCAGCTAGTACCTCTATTAATGGACATATTATACTCAGTTTGCTCTATTCCTAAAACGCCATGAAAGCATAAATAACAATAAATTCATCATTTAAAATATAATAATTCAATTTTATACCTTGTTCATTTGATGGAATGTTTATACTTGAAGAGCAGCTAGTACCTCTATTAATGGACATATTATACTCAGTTTGCTCTATTCCTAAAAAGCCATGAAAGCATAAATTATAATAAATTCAACATTTTTTTTTTTAACTCTTCGCTGTTAACTATTTTTATCTTATTATAAATAAATTCTAATATATTACTTTGTTGAGTTTGTTCATTTGTTTTAATATTACCATTTGAATCACTAAAATCTTCATTTAAATCATTTGTTTCTATATTTTCTGAACTTTTTGTTATATTTGACAGTATCTGTTCTTCACCTAAAATGTTATAAAATTACAAATACAATTTTAAGTATATAAAATAATTATTGTACATGACATTTAAAATAATTCATTGCTGATAAAATATAAACATTATTGTAAAATTTGTAATACATTTACAAATGTGAGACATATTATTTTTATATTTTATTTATTGTTAAGAGTGAATTTTTAAAAATTCTTGCAGGTATACAAGTCATTTTTAATGTTTTACTTATTGTATAATTATTTAGTATTTAATTTAATTCATTTATCTGTAACTTGATGATATACAAACGCCAAAAATAGTAGTTACAATTTTTTTTTTTCCATTCTTATAACTAATTTTACTAAACTTATGAATGACGTTTAGTTTTATTTATTTATAATAGATACCTACCTACCTATATTGAGTAATAATCTTTAATTTTTATGTTAATTATTTTTATCTATAACATAAACAAAGTGTAATGTATTACTTGGTTCAGTTTGTTCATTTGTTAAAATATTGACATTTGAATCACTAAAATCTTCATTCAAATTTTTTGTTGATATACTTTCTGAACTTTTTGTTGTAGGTATTTGACTGTTTTTGTTTTACTCCTGAAATATTCAACATTATTTCTTTGTTCTTACTGATAATATTAACAAAAAAAATTATGATTTTTAATTGCCACACAAATTACCTGAATTGATTACAAATTCGTTCATTAGCCTCTGTATTTCTTCAATTCTTTGTTTTGTAATTCTCTTCTTCTTCTTTTAGAAGCACCACATTCAAAATGCCTCGACGACATTTAAAAATTAAAATAATTTAATTAAGAACAAACTAAATCTATACTACCGTCTACCAAAAACGTATAATAGAGTATGAAAACAATTAACAAACGTTAACACTTAACGATAAAACACAAATCAATTTTATTATACAAAATGTTAACAATAAACAAATAACTTCTGTAATTATAAATAATCTACTGAATACTGATGAATGTCGAATAAACGAGTAACTGTTGCGGGCTGACGATTCTCATAATCGTATGAGTGTTTACTTATATATATTTTATATTATTGCGTTGTATAATCATATAATTTGTTGTGATTGGTGACTAATGAGAGTTGGCCCGTATGGTGTTTCCAGTATGTATAAAAATAGACTTTTAATTCAGACGAAATTGATTACAGGATATCACACATTTACATTTCACGCTGATAAGGAATAATATTTTTTTTTTAAATATTATAATTTATTTTGCTTTTATTTATTATATACGAAAAAAAGTTCCTACAAATCTGAGGCCCCAAAACTTACATTTTGTAGGCCCATCAGGCGGTGCCTTGCACCGCCTGCACCGGCGGTAGTTGCGGCACTGCTCTGTTTATTTCTACAGCAACACGGCTAAACATCGAAAAACAACAACTGATCATTGTCCTAATAATTTATTACAAAAATCATCG
>NW_021770625.1:43204-45773 GCF_005508785.2 Acyrthosiphon pisum | reverse complement strand
GTTCTTGTTATCGTGTAAATATTTTAAAAATTGTAATTTTTCTTGTTATAATCTGTTGAAATATAGGTAGGGTTTATAAATATCATAGGTATTATTTAAAAAAAATAATGAATTAATCATTTAAATATATTGATTATACTAATTATACTGACTTTTGCCATTTTAGGGGTGAATAGAAACACAGTCTTGATGGCTCGTATTTATATTTACATTGACCAAAATGTACAAACAAAAAAATTAATCCATTTTTGTTGGCACTTTTTTAGATAAAAAAAACAGGGAACCTAATAAATCCCATTGCACCATAATACAATTTATAGTATAAACAATACACCGCGTTAAAATATTATAATTACACCACGAGACTGAAATGTCTAATATAAAAAATAACCACAGGCACACGATAAAATATAAATAATAATACAATATAACTAAATATATAATACCTATAATGAAACTATAATAGGTAGCACGGACTAAGATATACATATATATATATCTTAGTCCGTGATAGGTAGGTATCTGGTATAGCCGTATAGGTTATGTTCACAAAATAGCAAAGCTGGGCAAGTTAACCAATTATTTTAACTAGTTAAAGTTAAGTTATCCCAAAATAAAAATAACTAAGCTAAGTTGAAGTTAGTTTTATAAAGTTGCTGAATTTGAGTAACTAAGTTAAGTTACAAATTTTCATGAAAATATTAACTAAGTAAAGTTAAAAGTTAAGTTACTTTTATTTTTTTAAATAGGTACCTTTAACTTACCCACTCATAAACATTTTTTTATCTCATCGGAGGAAAATAACTAGTTTTGGTATAAAGTAAAACAAATTAATAACAAATGCAAAGACTATATTATTTATCCCAATATAACATTATAAGAATGTAGAGTGTAGTTTGTCTTCTAACGCATTATATTAATATCAATGATGGACATTAACTTGTTAAAAATTTAAAGTTAAGTTAAAAAGTTTTTAACTTAACTAGTCAGTAATTTTTTTTTAACTTATTAACTTATTCAGTTAAATTTTATATTAATTTAACTTAGCTTTTTATAGTTAATTAGGTATCATTATTGGACAGTTAAGTTAATTTTAATTGTTTTTTTGTTTACACAATACACAGTGCTAAGCGTCTTGGTAAATGTTAGTACAAATCAAAATACTAGTGCATTTATAACTTGAAAAAATTTTTTTTTTCAATGAGTTAAATTAATTTTTTTTTTTTTTGTTAACTTTTAAATTTAACTGAAGCCTGAAGGCAATTTAATTGAATTAACTTAACTAGCCAGAGTTAATTATTTTCATTAACTTGCCCACCTTTTATTAATATTATACTACTAATACCGGAATGTCTGAAAAATAAAATTTGTAGGTATAGTTTAATAGTTAAAACCAACGAAATATTAATAATTAATAATTATATATTGTGTTTTCATGGTTTAGGTATAGTAGGTATTAGGTAATAAGTAATAAATAAATACATAAATGTAAACAATATAATAAAAATGGTTTATACATTTATAATAATAATTTAGATAATAGTTTAGATTTCTCACCAACTGGTTCGCGATCTCTTTCTGCCTCTCCTTTCCTTAATTTATTTATAATTACAATATAATATCGTACGATCAATAATATAAAAACTTAAATTTTCATTAGAGAGCAAACAAATTAACACGTTAACAACAACTGGATTAATAAAAGGAAAAACGTGGATAAACGACACTGTCGAGTGTCGACACGCTCAACACCAAGTGTACAAATATCAAACACTAATGACTAATTTGTTTGGGTCTATTACAGATATTATTTATAAAAATAACAATGGCCAAAGTAAAGGGGCGAATAATACAAAATTAGTATGTATTATCATTAATATTGATTATATTATTATAAATACTAGTATTTTAGACATTATTAGACATTATTAGTATTATTAGTTATTATTAGCCATTAGCGCATATATATCAATATAATATTGCTTTAATTTTATGTCTATATTTATGTACCAAATATTTTGTAATTTTATATCCAAAGCTTTCTCATACGAGTGTACGATTGTATGAGGCTATTACAATGTTCTATTATTACATTAATAATATTTGTAATACAATAGTTTAATAGACACACATTTTTGACGCATTTAGCATTTAGCATTAACTAATATTTTGTAAATTAAATTAAATTAAAAAAAAAAATCTAACAAAATGGCCAGGCCACCAGGCCATAGTATGGTCCAGGCCATCTGGATCTCAGACCGGCCACTCCGCCACTGGTCACGTATTTATTTAGCAGGTAGTCTATACTCACAAATAATGAAATATAATAAGTAATAACATAAATAATTGATTATTGTATACGTACAAAAAAGTCGTAGGAAATACACAACCTATGTATCAAATAAATTAAAATATTACTTAAGAGGATGTCAGCGCACTATATTTTGTTTTCTCTCTGGCCCATTCGCAACATAGACAAACACATTTACGCAGATCATTTTTTTTATGTTTTTATGTAATCTTAGAGTAAAATCACTCGTTAAAATATGATAGAGATTAATATTTTTGA
>NW_021770625.1:40311-43154 GCF_005508785.2 Acyrthosiphon pisum | reverse complement strand
TCACAGTAAGCTTTATTCAGGGCAACGGAATAGCATAGCCATAATCTTGGTATTTTAATACCAGTAGGATTTGTAACAAAATAATATTCTGAAGAAAATG
Organism: Acyrthosiphon pisum; assembly: GCF_005508785.2. Classification (NCBI taxonomy): domain Eukaryota; kingdom Metazoa; phylum Arthropoda; class Insecta; order Hemiptera; family Aphididae; genus Acyrthosiphon; species Acyrthosiphon pisum. The sequence goes on along the minus strand of NW_021770625.1, from coordinate 43,054 downwards.
TACGTCTCTTGGGATCAGAGTTATTATAGTATGTTGGTAAATTATCAGGAAATTTGATATTTGGTTTACATGGCCCAAACATTATAATTTGTCTTTTTAGATTTGTATTCGTAATTGTTTCAGCAAATTTTCCACGGTCTGTTGGAAATTCATCAATTAAATTCAACTCCAAACCTGAAAAGTTAATTCCATTGAATATTTAAAACTAAAAACTAAAGAAATAATAATAAGAAATTGTAACTATCTTCATCAGTTCATCACAGTTCTTACAATATACTAATAACTAACTGAAAATAAATAACTACTATACAATAGAACTTGAAATTAAAAAAGACGAGAGGAAATATGGTTAATAAATAATAATTCAATCATAATTAAAAAATAATAATTCATTTTTTACCTTGTTCATTTGATGGAATGTTTATACTTGAAGAGCAGCTAGTGTCTCTATTACTGGACATATTATACTCAGTTTGCTCTATTCCTAAAACGCCATGAAAGCATAAATAACAATAAATTCATCATTTAAAATATAATAATTCAATTTTATACCTTGTTCATTTGATGGAATGTTTATACTTGAAGAGCAGCTAGTACCTCTATTAATGGACATATTATACTCAGTTTGCTCTATTCCTAAAAAGCCATGAAAGCATAAATTATAATAAATTCAACATTTTTTTTTTTAACTCTTCGCTGTTAACTATTTTTATCTTATTATAAATAAATTCTAATATATTACTTTGTTGAGTTTGTTCATTTGTTTTAATATTACCATTTGAATCACTAAAATCTTCATTTAAATCATTTGTTTCTATATTTTCTGAACTTTTTGTTATATTTGACAGTATCTGTTCTTCACCTAAAATGTTATAAAATTACAAATACAATTTTAAGTATATAAAATAATTATTGTACATGACATTTAAAATAATTCATTGCTGATAAAATATAAACATTATTGTAAAATTTGTAATACATTTACAAATGTGAGACATATTATTTTTATATTTTATTTATTGTTAAGAGTGAATTTTTAAAAATTCTTGCAGGTATACAAGTCATTTTTAATGTTTTACTTATTGTATAATTATTTAGTATTTAATTTAATTCATTTATCTGTAACTTGATGATATACAAACGCCAAAAATAGTAGTTACAATTTTTTTTTTTCCATTCTTATAACTAATTTTACTAAACTTATGAATGACGTTTAGTTTTATTTATTTATAATAGATACCTACCTACCTATATTGAGTAATAATCTTTAATTTTTATGTTAATTATTTTTATCTATAACATAAAAAAAGTGTAATGTATTACTTGGTTCAGTTTGTTCATTTGTTAAAATATTGACATTTGAATCACTAAAATCTTCATTCAAATTTTTTGTTGATATACTTTCTGAACTTTTTGTTGTAGGTATTTGACTGTTTTTGTTTTACTCCTGAAATATTCAACATTATTTCTTTGTTCTTACTGATAATATTAACAAAAAAAATTATGATTTTTAATTGCCACACAAATTACCTGAATTGATTACAAATTCGTTCATTAGCCTCTGTATTTCTTCAATTCTTTGTTTTGTAATTCTCTTCTTCTTCTTTTAGAAGCACCACATTCAAAATGCCTCGACGACATTTAAAAATTAAAATAATTTAATTAAGAACAAACTAAATCTATACTACCGTCTACCAAAAACGTATAATAGAGTATGAAAACAATTAACAAACGTTAACACTTAACGATAAAACACAAATCAATTTTATTATACAAAATGTTAACAATAAACAAATAACTTCTGTAATTATAAATAATCTACTGAATACTGATGAATGTCGAATAAACGAGTAACTGTTGCGGGCTGACGATTCTCATAATCGTATGAGTGTTTACTTATATATATTTTATATTATTGCGTTGTATAATCATATAATTTGTTGTGATTGGTGACTAATGAGAGTTGGCCCGTATGGTGTTTCCAGTATGTATAAAAATAGACTTTTAATTCAGACGAAATTGATTACAGGATATCACACATTTACATTTCACGCTGATAAGGAATAATATTTTTTTTTTAAATATTATAATTTATTTTGCTTTTATTTATTATATACGAAAAAAAGTTCCTACAAATCTGAGGCCCCAAAACTTACATTTTGTAGGCCCATCAGGCGGTGCCTTGCACCGCCTGCACCGGCGGTAGTTGCGGCACTGTGTATGATAATGTATAATGAAGTAGGAATTTTCAATTTAGTCATCAAATAATATTTATTATTATAAAACAGATATAAAATGTAGTAGACATAATATTTCATTGCATAATCTTGCACTTGGATAATACTGTTAAATTAAATAATAAAAAAAAAAAAGAAACAACTTTTTAATATAATTAATAACTAATTTTTTAAATGTTTATAAACACAAACATTTAAAAAAAATATAACGCTAACATTATTATAAACATTTTAATTATTAACCAAATTTATTTTATTCTTTAAAATTGATGTTATTTTATGCCTACATGTAAATAATATTTAAAAGTATTTTGTTATTTAAAATTATCAGTAAAGTTATTGGGAATATACTGTGGCTGTGGTGACTGAGATAGAGCAGCGGTCATGGAATGAAGAGGTGGTGAAGACGATGACGACGAAAAATATGTGTCCAGTGACTGTGGTTGAGTTAAAAACGTAGAATGATGAGTTGGTGAAGGTGTTAAAGCAGAATACGGTGACTGCAT
>NW_021770625.1:32273-40211 GCF_005508785.2 Acyrthosiphon pisum | reverse complement strand
ACTACTTATTAAAATCAATATAAATACATTTCCTATGTTTATTTAATTGTATATAATACTCTTATAATTCTATTAATCTGTTTCCATCTTCATCATATAATAATTATAATAAAATATACCAGCTATCAATTATATTTTGTTTATTTTAAGCAGGTAATTTTAAGTTTTTGCTTTAAATATGAATTATATTTAAAAATATGATATGAAATGTGGACATAATTTGTATTTTTTCTTTATTTTTTTTTAAAGTATGTGGACATTAATATCCATTTACGAACCAGGTGAGGAGCCAATGCCAGATTTAATACCGAATATTTGGTTAATTAATGATGTAAAATGTTGGTACCCATTAAACTTTCGTATGTCAACAATCAAATCATTAACAAAGTCTCAAGCAAATCCAGATCCAAAAAATTGGGAACAACTAAAAATTGAAATAATTGAAAGAGATATAAGTAAGAAATTAAGTATGAAATTAACAATGAATTATTTTATGTATTAATAACTGTAATTATCACATTTTTCATATCTAAATTTATTTTATTTGTTTATTTACAGATAACTATGATTATGGTTTAAAATTAATGTATAGAGCGGCTAAACACAATGAATTGCATTCTGAAGCTGAACTAGAGAGAGGTAGAGGAATGAGACCAAAATTAAAAAAACGTAATTTGTTTGAAGACTTGGACCATGACTTTTCAACTAATAATGAGATTATAATTCAAAATGATTCAGCTGAAGATAATGTTAGGATTCCTTACCCTAAATGCCCAAAAAAACTGAAAGTCAACAGTATGCATATTTAATATAATTCTATACAAACTAATCAGTGGATTTAAAATTATTTATGTACAGTATTTAGGTAATTTATTAAAAAATGTTATAGGTACACCACAACCAACTTGTTCAGACGCATCAGAATCAAATATTTTGTACAGTACCCCTAAGACAAGTGGCATTAGTAAGTATTTTTATTTACTTCTATCATCTGCATTCAAGTTAGAATTTTTATTTTATTTATTTTAATTATAGGTATGTAATGGTGTTATTATATCAGATTAATAATTATAAAATTGAGTTTTTGAAACATATAATTGTACAGATGCTTATTTTAGATTGTATATTAAAACTATAAGCATGCAAATGACATAGGGTTTTAGAAATATGCAATTGATTTATTATAGTTATCATTAGAGCAAGGACTTTCATGAACTATAAAATCATCAAATATGCATTTAAAAATATGCACTTATGCATCTAAAAATTAAAAATATACAGTTAAATATACCCTTAAAAAAAATGTATTTTATTATTATTCACTATAAGTTTTAACTAGATTTATTTTATTAAATTGATTTGGAATCTTATTATAAATTATCATATTATAATTTATTTTTTTTTTGTTATTATAAAGGTGCAATAATTGAAGATGAAGAACATTTATCTCCAAACTTAGTAAACAGTTTGTATACAGCTGGTAATTTAAATATATTTTGTACTAGTTGTAATGTATTAAAACCTTAGTCAGCTTAATAATTTATTAAACTATAATATCTATTTAGATAAAGGTAATAAACTTGCATTAAAAAATTAGTTCAACATTAATTTTTAATTAAATTAAAAGTTTGATTAACATTATATAGTAGATATGTATAATATTGCATTATTTGATTTGTGTTTGTAATTATTAATTCTATCAATTTGTTTACAAAATTATATGCTCAATACTCATGTTATGGAATTATAGAATGGAAGCATTTTATATTTAATTTAAATACCTAAATAAATAAAAACTGTATAATATACTTATGTGTACTACATACAATTTGATATAACAATGATATTAAAGTTGTTAATGAGAAATAAAAAAAAATATTTAAATATAAATGGTACCTAATGAATTTTAATTTATCTCGTTAATATAAAATATATAAAAACTAGGTTCAAAGTATATATTTAAAAAATTGAATAATAACTATATTGATTATATATATTAAGTCGTTTTTGTAAATTCTTTGTTCAAGTTGTATTAAAATATTTTTATTACTTGTGTTAGTAATGGAATGTAATTTTCTTATTTTTTTGCAGACAATGTAATGAGCTTACCGCCTGTAGCAGCTGTAGCTAATAGTTCACATGCTGGTGAAATTCGATGCAATCTTTCCAAAAAATTTCATTCTTGTTCATTTGATAATATTAAAGATGTAAACAATGTCCAAATGATGTTAGTTGCAATGTCACACAATATGTGTAAGATATCTGGTAAGTAGGTTTTTTAAAAGCTTCATCTATAATTTTGAACTACCATTATTCTAGAATAACAAGTACTTCAATAAAAAATTATAATTTATATTTTTTATTTTACAGCAGATATTCAGAAAATCAAATCAAATATAATCCACATAAAAAGTGAAATAGAATCATTCATTCTTAATGACTCTAAGAATGTAAACAACAAAGAATCACAAACCCTTGAAAAAAGAAATGAAGATATACTATCAATATTTCCTTTAAATACTGATGATGAGCTTTTGGCTATAGAAAATAAATTAAAAGATGAGGATTTATCTTATACTCAAAAATTGGTAAGTAACATTTAAAATAATATTTCATTTTTTAGATATTTTATTACCTACACTCTTATATAACCTGGGTGTATGCCCATGAGTATTGATTTAGGTATCTGGACACATCAGTATGTTTATGGAATATATATTTATTTCCTTAGAAATAAAGAATAATGCACTTAACCACCAGTGGGGCGGGGGGGCCACAAGAAAAAATTTTTGCAATTCCTGATTCCTAATATCATCGCAATTTATGACATAACGTTAAGAACTAAAAAAAATCAACTAACTTCATTATTTATACTAAGTAACTTTTACACTCTTGAACTAATATTAAGGATTAAGGCAAATATAAATAGACAAGATAATAGGACAAGACCTAGGGAATTACGACAATTAATTCTTAATAATATGTAGTACCTATATTATAAAAGAATTTATTTAAATTCATACTTTTAACAAAATTTTATTTGTAATAAATTTGCAAATACATATAATAACTTTAAAAAAAAGTGCAAAATTACATCTTATTTATATAATAAGAAACATTTTGAAGTCTGAATAGATATGATAGTATTCTTTATAAATAGATAAAATGTACCTCATTATATCATTATATGCATATATGCACCTACCCGATATTTAATTTTTAATAATATTATCATTTTATGTATTTTTACCTTATTTACTTTTAGATATCTGCATTTATATTTGCAAGTGAAGGAAAAACGGCTGAAAAAGTAACTACTAGTCTTTTAAAACTAATATTTACACTTGAATTAGCTTCTGAATACAGCTGGAAAGGACAAAAAGGGAAAAAAAAACTTCACGATCACCATATTTTTAAAGTTATTATTGGTAAGTTGATACGGGATATTTTGATATATTTTAATGTTAAGAACTGGAGTTATTTGAAATATAGTTATAAAATAACAATAAATGTTTATTAATTTTAGCTGCTGTAAAAAATAAGTTCCCTGGTATCAACAAAGACGATATAAAGCCTAATATAATGACATGGTTTGCTCAAGCATCCCACAAAATTAAAACAAGGTAATTCTATAAGATATTATTATAGTAGAATATCCTATTTGTTTTCTTTCCCTGGCCCACACACAATATAGCAAATTTGGGTTTAGGAAAACAGATCCTGTGTTTTTAGAGTAAATTAACCTATTACCAAACTTAAGGTTAAGAATATTATATAAAAAATCTCAAAGGCTCTTTATTGATATTTATTTTTAAGTGACTTATAACTATGTAATATATTAGAATATTAATTTGCTTTAAAATTAAAATATCAATAAAAGACTTGCAGAGCCCTAGATAAAATTCTGACCTTCATGTTTGATAATAGATCAATTCACATATAACATCTTTACAAGATGAAATATACTTTATGTAGTTGCGGATGGGCCTGAGAGATAACAAACAGTGTGGTTCCCTTTAAAGTTATATATATACTCTGTACAGTGTATTTATAATATTTATATTAATATATATTTATATTAATATTTATATTATTAGTACTGAATTTTATCAAATATTTACTAGTTGTATTTTACACCATTTTCTATGCCATACCTAATCTATGATATACCATTAGCATTTAAATTACTAGCGGTTACTATTAATACCTACCATATTGTTATATAGGAAAACTAAATAAATACATGCATGCAAAAATATTATTGTTCAAATAAATTATAATATTAAAAATAATTACCTTTTTTAATACATTTAAATCTAACCATTTTTATTTTGCATCTGTTATAGCAAACAAGTAAAAGAAAGATGCAATAATAATGATGGGAACTGTAACAATAACGATGACAATCAGTTATAATCAGTTATCATCACGGCATCTAGAACACAGTAGTCCTGCCAGAAGTCCTGCCAGAAGTCCTAATGCCAATCAATTGCGTTTTCAATTATAATATTATATAAAAAAGTTATTTATAATATAATAAATATTAACATATTATATATTTATTTAATATTTTGTACCTTCCAAATAAAAAGATTTTTTAAACATTAATAAAAATATATTTATAATGTTTTTAAAACGTTGGTTTTTCATTTCATAAAAATGTTAAATAAACATTTTTATAAAATTTATAAAATATTTGCTATTCAATCAATAAGCGGCCATTATAACATTAAATAAATATTTTTAGAATCATTTTTTAAATGTTTTTAAATTATTATTTCAAATATTTAAATAATATTTTTTTGCTACTTGGGTTGATATAAATGAAGAAAATCTTCGTATTACAGTATTTTTACCACTCATGGATACAGCACTAGTCCAACTTAAAGAAAGGTTCTCAGGTTTATACGAAGTAACTAACAAATTTAATTTTCTTCTACCTCAAAATATTTTAAAGTCTAGTGAACATGATATTGTAAAGGCAACTTATGACTTTCAACTATTTTATGAAAATGACATCATCAGTACAGATATAACTAGACAAATGTTATGTATCAAAGATGCATTTAAAGATTCTCTAAAAACAATATACAGCATAAGAAATCTTTTGCAGTGTATACTAGACAATGATGTGGCCTCTATTTACAAAGATATTTTCAGTTCATGTATTATTTTCCTAACATTACCGGTAACTGTAGCAAATGCAGAACGTTCATTTTCCAAATTAAAAATGATTAAAAATTACTTAAGAAACTCCATGCAACAAGTTCGCCTAACAAATATAAGTATTTTAAACATTGAGCGAAACCGTACAAATGAATTAGATATAAATAAAATAATTAATGATTTCGCTAACAATAAAGCAAGAAAAAAAAATTTTCTTAAATAAAGTTTTTGTTGTTTAAACATATTTTATTAAACATATTTTATTTATTGTTACATAAGTTACCATACAAATATATTATACTTAATTATTATATGTTTATAAAAACATAATATTATAAATAAACAAATTTGGAAAATAAAGTAATAAAGTTGCATATCTATAACTTAAAAGTTATAAGGTAGGTATGAAATGCCTCTATTGATTTATTTTTTATAAATTTCTTGGTTGGTCTTAACAACATTTATTCTCCTGTAAGGCTGTAAACATGCATTGCTTTTACCTAAGCTGATCCACGGGTTTCTTGAGGTAAAGTAGAAGTTGAAATTCTAAGAGAAAATATCATAAATATTTATTTTTGTAGTGTATGATATTTGAGTACTATTGTACAACCCCCAGTCATAGCTCATCAATTCATCAACGACTCAAAATGTAGACACCACTAAAAAAAAAAATTGGTTGTCTGTAAAGTCGGTTTACTGACGATAGTTGAACGTGACAGTGTGTTAAGAAAATACTGAAGGAATGGTAGCATTTTTCAAAAGAAAATTTTAATTTCATTTGTTTAATAGATTTTTTTGTATATAGAGAAGGAGGTAAATGGAAATCACAATGGAATTGATCAAGTTACATTTATTTGTATGCATAAATACAATAAATAATGTCAATTTTTTTTTTTTACAATTTAATAGTTTTTACAAGTATGAATGTGCGTTGAGCAATTGTTTTACAACTTTTAAACATGTGTGATATTTAACTTCTCACAATTTGTGTTATTCTGTTGAGAATAGGACGATGATAGGAAAAGTAGGAAATGAAAGGGAGTGTTTTGAGAGAATATAATGAGAATATTTGAATGTGTTTTAGAGAATATTAGCATCATATTTTGGGTATTTTAAGAGAATATAAATCCGGTCTTTAATAATAATGAATTGGCCGACGACGACCGTGTGTGTTGGCAGCACACCGTACGAATTGCCACCCCACTCCGCCCGACGGTCGCCTCTAAGCGCGTGACGACCGATGTTGGGTAGCCTACGCGAATGGAACGCCTCACAGCCAGGCACGATTAAAGATATATCTTAAAGGTATATCTTTAATCGTGCAGCGAGGTAACGACGCATGAGTCATGTTTTTTCATGCGTCCATCGAATTATAAGACGTTATCACGTCAAAAAATTATAAAGGGCCTCTAAAATTTATCTCGCACCTGGGCCTCAAAATTGTAGTTGCGGCACTGATCATACATAAATATTAAGTATAAACTAATGTACTTATAAGCAAAAAATATACGTCAATAAATATTTACCTTAATATAATCTTGCAGTTCTTCAATTATTGCAGTGCATACTTCCGGAATTATGGACGAGATTGATGATTTTGATACTTTAAAGAGTAACGATAAACTTGCAAAAGAATCACCTGTGGCTAAGTACCTGAGAGTTAAAGCTAGCCTTTCATTTGCTGGTATAGATAGTCTAAACTGTGTATCTTCTTTTTTTTATTTTGGGTTCAATAACATTGAGTAAATTGTTGAAAGTTTCAGGAGTCATTCTACAGCAGTTCTTGAAATGGTCTCCGTCTTCATTTTTTAAGTCATTAAGTAACATACTGCCACTATATAAATTTTTGTTCCGATACAGCGATCGCATCCACCAACGACGTCTTTTTCTTTGTTTTTTTTTCACCAATAATTTCGTGGTAATAGCACACGCACAAGCTAGTAATATATCATCGGCATCTTCACTTGACGACATTTTCAATAACAAAATATATTCACCAAATAATTTAGATAATTTAAAAAGCAACAAACAGACAGTACACTAGTTCACTGGAGAGTAGTGTTGGTAGTGTGCTCATCACTGAATATTTCAAAACGAATTCCAGAGAAGAAGCCCGAGCGGTGGCGAACAGTTCCGAACACAGTAATGTAAACGGTGATGCCGAATTCGCGTACGAATGTGTTCGGTAGAAATCATTCGCATACATTCGCGTTCGTTCGCGTTCGCGGCCTAATGTAAACGCACCTTTAATAGTTTGACGCTTCGGATCAGTTAGTAATTTATCAAATATAGTTTGCATCGTCTCATTGAGTCCAGTATGAAGTGTTTGATCTTTTGATTCATCGCTTGTGTACAATCTAACAGTAGCTTCGCTGAACTTCCATCTATAACAACAAATTATTTTATTTAAAAAACAAAAGAAGTAAATGAAATCAGAAAAAAAAACAAGATTCAGTAATAGGTTTTTTAAATTTAGTCCAATGTATTTACCTGTCCTATACTGGCACATTCTCAATGTTGGCAACCTTATAGTGGCTTATTACCCAAAGCTCCTTGCCTTTTTCTTCAAAAGGCGTTTTTATTGTTACAACACCATCCCCTTATCTAAATGTTAGTGAATTAAATATCTCAACACCAAATTCTTCTGATCTCAAACGTTCGCTGACATTATTTCTGTATGACGCATTCTATAAAAAAAATTTGAATTATTTATGCTATCATTATAAAAAAATAATATTTATACTACCATTTTAATTCTGCTTCTTTTTCTAT
>NW_021770625.1:28749-32223 GCF_005508785.2 Acyrthosiphon pisum | reverse complement strand
CCACGGGTTTCTTGAGGTAAAGTAGAAGTTGAAATTTTAAGAGAAAATATCATAAATATTTATTTTTGTAGTGTATGATATTTGAGTACTATTGTACAACCCCCAGTCATAGCTCATCAATTCATCAACGACTCAAAATGTAGACACCACTAAAAAAAAAAATTGGTTGTCTGTAAAGTCGGTTTACTGACGATAGTTGAACGTGACAGTGTGTTAAGAAAATACTGAAGGAATGGTAGCATTTTTCAAAAGAAAATTTTAATTTCATTTGTTTAATAGATTTTTTTGTATATAGAGAAGGAGGTAAATGGAAATCACAATGGAATTGATCAAGTTACATTTATTTGTATGCATAAATACAATAAATAATGTCAATTTTTTTTTTTTACAATTTAATAGTTTTTACAAGTATGAATGTGCGTTGAGCAATTGTTTTACAACTTTTAAACATGTGTGATATTTAACTTCTCACAATTTGTGTTATTCTGTTGAGAATAGGACGATGATAGGAAAAGTAGGAAATGAAAGGGAGTGTTTTGAGAGAATATAATGAGAATATTTGAATGTGTTTTAGAGAATATTAGCATCATATTTTGGGTATTTTAAGAGAATATAAATCCGGTCTTTAATAATAATGAATTGGCCGACGACGACCGTGTGTGTTGGCAGCACACCGTACGAATTGCCACCCCACTCCGCCCGACGGTCGCCTCTAAGCGCGTGACGACCGATGTTGGGTAGCCTACGCGAATGGAACGCCTCACAGCCAGGCACGATTAAAGATATATCTTAAAGGTATATCTTTAATCGTGCAGCGAGGTAACGACGCATGAGTCATGTTTTTTCATGCGTCCATCGAATTATAAGACGTTATCACGTCAAAAAATTATAAAGGGCCTCTAAAATTTATCTCGCACCTGGGCCTCAAAATTGTAGTTGCGGCACTGAAACAGAGTGTTTAGAATTAATCAAATTTCGTACTAATGTGTATTCAGTTTAGTGAATGTTTCATATTAATAACACGAATATTCGGTGGGGGAGACGTCGAAGTAAATAAGTAATATCTTTCTCGATTTTGTTTCTATTCACACCATATACCTAGTTACTATTCTCCTCGTTTTACTGTATTATTTATATAATTTTTTAGAATTAATACCCGTTTATTAGAACCTTTTTCATTTTAACATTTTTGGGGGCCCTTCTGCAAAAATGCATCCGGGGCCCTTTAAGTACCAGGCTGACACTGGTGAAATGTGTAAACATATTAGGTATACGAGATGACTGAGGACCATATTTATTATTATAATAATATGTATTTGAATAGTTACCGGTTTGGCGGTTTCTTTATACTATTAAAGTATACCTATATTATGTAGAATACACTTTTTGAAAAAGTATTAAATTACGTATCAAGTCTAATAAATACCTATTTATTTATTTGATTGAGTATTGTTGATACAATTTAAAATTGAATTTTACAAGTATGTGTGTGCACTTAGAATAACTAGCCATTTATTTTAATTTAATAATTGTATGTACCTACCTATACTTTTATTATTAATCAGTAGTCACATATAGGTATTCTGATATATTCACATAACCTATTATAAAAAAATAAATACCTACAATACATCTAATGTATATAATGTTTATGTAATGTATAATTTGAATAACAAGAAATATATTAATAAACATACATATGTCCTATTATGAGTATTATAAAAAAAATTTATAATACGTACATAGGATAATAATATAATAATATAGTAGTATTATAAGATCTAATTGTTTACCTATTCATATTCTAATTAATTAATACTGTTGTGTTGTTTAATCAAACATTTTTTGAAATTAATTTATAAATAACATAACTATTCACATCACCTATTCTAAAAAAATATAAAAAAAATAAATACCTATAATACATCTAATTTAAATATATTAATAACATTATGACTAACATTTTTTATTAGTTTAATTTAGATACATAGGTTTATACATTTTCAACTCATATGTATAGTTAAAATGTACAAGTTTTCATAAATTTGTGTACAGATATGGATTTAGCCAATGAACATACGCTGAAAAGTAACATTTTCACAGCGACACATAGGGCAACTTGCTGCTATTTGAATTTGCAATCGTTCGACACAAACTCCACAAATCCAAGCGTGCCCACATGGAATAACTATATATTTTTCCGGTGTGTCATTTATAGTCCTTGTTAGACAAGTCATGCAAAGGAGTGGATTTGGGTCATGTGGGGGTGGCTGATTATTCATTTCTTCTGGTACATTGTTTTGAATGTCTTCTGGTTGGTTATTCAGAATTTCTTCGCCTGGATTTTCTACATTATTTGGTTCGTCCCTATCAACACGAAGAGCCCAATTTCTCTGTCTCAGCTCGTAAGAAGATGATAAATGAGAACACTTCTTTAAAAATTCCCAAATCGTTATTTGCCCCAAGTTGTACTGCTCAGTAGCATGTTTAATATTTCTTGAGTTTCGTAGGAAATTGGCTCTTAAATTTCGTGTTGGTTGTAAGTTGTTCCCTAATTGACTAACTATTGTGTGATATTTTTTGCTCAAATCACTTAAATGACCTGGAAATAAAATAAAATTCACATAGTTAATACATTTTAATAATTTAAATAATGAAGACAAACTAAAGGCCCGTGGTTAGGTATGTAACAAAGTTGTATATTCAGATATTGTATATTTTTTTTTAAACTTATTGGAGGTGTATTTTTTTTAAAAAATATATTGTTTGAAATTGTATATTTTTGAGTAATAATTATTATTTTAAGAATATATTTATAAGATAGTCACTTATATTCACTTTTTTTACAACTTTACCAAATAAATAAGTAATGTATAACAATAAATGTATCAAACACAAAAAAAAATAATAATTAATTAATTAATATCAAATATATTACTTACCAAGAAAGATCCACAGATTGGGATGTGCCACTGAAAATTTCAACCGCAACGCATTGTGGAAACTTTCCAGATTATTGTTAGTTCTTCTCGGTAGGCCATGTACAGACACAATGTCTGTTCCTACCCTTTGTAACCAGTATCTACATAATACAATAAATTAGTTTAAAAATGAATACTAGTAAACAATCATTTTTTAATAAAATTATATTTAGATTTATATTACTTCATGTTAAATTATAATTTATATTGCTTAACAAATTTTTCAGTACCTCTTTCCTACATTGTAGATACCCGCATTATGATTGTAAAAGTATAAACATTAAAATTATATTACACAGATAATATACCCAAAATATAACTTAATACCTTGTATATAATTAATATACAGTAATTAATTAACATTGTTATATTTACAGTTCACACTCACCGATTATAGTAATCAAAAAGATTGTCCATATGCACGCCATGGTTTGTTGCGAAAGCTTTTACTAAAGCAAAACCTCTTTCCATTTCCCTCGCTGGTAACAGAGGC
>NW_021770625.1:21863-28649 GCF_005508785.2 Acyrthosiphon pisum | reverse complement strand
AAAGAAAATAACATTTTTAAAGTGTCCAATGCCGATTGATTGGAATTTACATGTCGTAGGTAACCTCTTGATCTCATGTTCTTCCATACAGCCTTAAGTTTATAATTATAACAATAATTTAGTAAAATACATACTATGAAAACACTTATTTTTAAACCTTTGATTTAATTAGCATTGAACTACCAATTACCTGGTTATGATGAAACCAACACCCATGTGCTTGGGCTCCAGGAAATTGAGACACCAAAGCATCCCTTAGTGCGGGTTCATAGTCCGTGATGATTGTGTTTGGTGTTAAATTAGGTATTAAATTATTTTTTACAAAAGCCAGAACACAATCATACGAGTCTCGGCATTTAGATTCCATCAATACATATATGATTGGTATTGACTGAAAAATATTAAATCTCACTATATTATATAATATTTAAATTACCATACTGTCAAAAATAATCTTCACTCAAATTTAATACTAGGTAGGTTTTAAATTTCAATGCACTTTGTATACATAGCAAACAAAACAATCTACTTTCTTATACAATAAGTTTGACAATATATAATAATCTTCCTATACCTATTTAACATAAGACATTCATTAATTTTAAACTTATAACATTTAAAAAATATATATTTTTGATTACTTTGATACACGAGATTTTAATTTTGAACGAGTACCTATCTTATGAGTTCTAAGTATTTATAGTTATAAACCATAAATAACTTGCCCAAACATTGATTTTTATAAATCAAAAAAAGTACTTCAAATAAAAGTCAGCTTTAGAATATAAAGTTAAAAATTAATATTGTTACAAAGAGTAAAACAATTGGAAAATTATAATGATAAAAAGTAGTCAAGAATATTATTTTGTAACAATTTACAGTTATCTAAGAGAAATATTTTCAAAAACGTCAGTGTTTTATGAAATAATGAGTGTGTTATGTTAAAGGAATCACTATGTAGAATGTAGATGTTAAAAATTGTAATTCTGTTGTAACTTTTTAAAACAAAATTTTAATTTAAAATTTTAAAATAAGTATTTTTATGTATTACTAATTGCTATAATTGTATTGGTATTTGTTTAGTATGTGACAGTGTGTTTAGTTTGTACATAATAATAAAATATATAAAACTAAAAAGGTAGTTAAACAGAATAGGTAATAAACTTCAAACCGGTTAAATGCAATAGAACATTTTGTTAATACATTTCTTATAGCTATTAAAATTAGTCTAACTTGATGAGGTATTTCAGAACTAAATGTTTTGTTTAAATTAAGAGCCATGCCTCTTATGCCACAAAATTCACACTTATTAATCAATAAAACATGGCCAAGAGAAACTAAAGCTTTTTCAAATAGAAGAAAAATTCCAAGAACATTAAGTTTTTTTAATTTAAATTACTATAAATAAAATTAGATTTAATGAAGAGATCTATAGTATACACGTCAGCGCAAAAACCAAGTTGATTCGGCGAAAAACAATTATGTTTATTTAGAAAAGACATTAGTCTTGTGTTAATGCATTTATCGAATTATTTAGAAACACTTAAAGTAAGAGCAATTGGTCTGTAGTTACTAAATATTTTGGAGTCACCAGATTTAACCTGTAAGAGTATTTTTATAGCTATAGAGATAATAACCTGAAATAAATAATTTATTAAAAATAATGGAAATTGGAAAAGATATAGAATCAGCTTTTTTTTTTTTTAAATCAAATGAGTATAAAAAGAAGATTTATCCGGTATTTTTAAAATTAAATTAGACATTTCTGAAAGATCTATAGAATTAAGAAAGATAGAATCATTAACATAACAATTTTTATTTAGATCATTCCAATTTAATTTTTCAAAGTTATTTTTATGAATATCATCAGATATTTTTATCAAAATTAGCATAAAAATTATTAAATTAATTTAAAATGTCAGTTTTATCAGTTAAAAGATAATTTGTTGAATTACTTACAAAACTTTATTATACAGGAGCTTCTTCCTTTTTGGTTGAATAAGTGGCCCCAATTTTAATTTCCAGGTATTTTTAATATTGTTATGAGATAAAATAAATTGATTATTATATAATGAGAACTACGAGATTTTTTTATTAAAGTATTAAGTACCTATGTTTCTATATTTATTATAGTGCTTTTCAAGTACGAGATTAAAAGGTGATTTCTGTGTTCCAAGTTCTTTAATCTTTGGTATAATTTATGTTTGTTGTTAATTGAGACTAGTAGTTAGACTAGTCCGTTAGCGATCCAAGCTTTAAGTTTTTTTTAATTTTTAATTTAATTTTTAGAAAAAATGAATTCTTTAGATGCACTAATGGTAAATTAATTTAACTTATCATTACATTTATCAACTAAAATATCAACTTCATCATCAATTAGGAAATTTATTACACTAATTAATTTATTATTTTATTAAATTTATAAATAAAATAAATAATTATATTTTATGTGATTTGATAAACTAAAATATACTTACATAGTTTTGTATCATGCAATGTATGCTTAAAAGCTGTGTTCCTAAATTTCTAGGCACTATTTTAAACGTCGCGTCAGCGTGTATTTCATTAATATTATTTTCTTGTACTGCACGAATTAGAAGTGGACAAGCAAATATTACACTTCTATTACCAAAGGCATCATTTACGCTACCTCTAAACAAAGAACTAGTACAACATGTAAATTTGGGGTTTGGTTCATTATCAAAATATGCAGCTAGTTCATTCAATGATGTTGGTGTCCGAGGCAAAGAATTTCGACGTGCATGTCGCATTATACTTTCTGCAGTCTTCCATGGGTATAATGCTGCAGCAACATTATGCCTGTATATTTAATTGATATAAAAATATTAATTTAAATTGTTATTATTACCAATATAAAAGTATTTAAAATAATGTCTTATTACCGTTGACACTCTTCGTCATATATATTTTTGAGAAGTAGTGTTTCATTTTTAGCCCTTGTTTTGAGGACGTCTCTAAAAGCTTTAACCAACTCAACGTTATCTTGGCCATTGTGGTTATTATGTTCTTTTATAATTATAATTGAGCCATCCACTAACTTTTTAATTGACCCATCACAAAAATACAAAGATGCTTTTGAGCATTTGTAATAACTAAAATTATAGATAAGTGTTATTTTATTCAACACAATTTTTTTTTTTTTTAATATAAAATTAATATATTTCGCTCTGCTCAGAAATTAAAATTATTTATAAATATAATTGCCAATAGGTATATACTATTTGATTGAAATAAAATTTAAAATTTACTTTTTACAATAATTAAATTATTATTATTATTACTAGGTATTGAAATTGCGATTTGGGGCATGTTTTCGAAAGTCAAGTTTTAGAATATGAAACTTTTAGAAAATATGTGTTTTAGATAAATGTGAAATGGTGTTTTAGAAAATAAAAGAAATAAATACAGAGTTTTTGAATAAAATACCGTCTTATTTTGTAATAAAATGTACGATACAGAATGTAGAAATTATGATACTTTTCCAAATTAATTTATGAGAGCTATTGCTAATAATCTTAAGTATTAACAATTATTATATTTATTTTATTTTTTATGAAAGAATTATTAGAAAACGTTTTATATAAGTACGAGTTAACAGTAAAAAAAAAAATTAAATATGTAAATAAATAGTCGATGATTTTAATTATGATTTAAATGAATTTATTAATTCTAAAAGTTTTATTTTCTAAAACTTGGTATTCTAAATTTCGGCATTTTAAAATATGACTTTCTAAAACCAGCCACATTAGTACATTACCGAAATTGCATTCTACGTAATAAGAAAATGTCGGCTTCAAAAGTAGTAATAATAATTTATACCTAATACAAAATCCAGAGTAAGAATATTATAATATTATATTTCTATTATTTAAAATTTAAAATGATGAGTACCTAGGTACTTACTACCTCCAAAACTAAGTAGGTATCTAATCCAAAAATTAAATACTTTTTAAACTATAAATGAAACATTTTCCAATTACATTAAATTATTTGTGTGTTTATTAAAATTCAGAAAAAAGATTTAAGTACTTTCACGTTTTATTTGTTAGTGAGCACATAAGTATTAAAAAAAAATGTCTTTAATTTATCATTAATTCATTATGTTCTTGTATGATATACTATAAAAGTGTATAAAACATAAAAGAAAATAGTATAACTGTAATTACTGTATAAGTTTATAATAGTACTTACCAAATTCCGTTCCTCTTCCCATTATTAACATATTTATAACCATCAGTGTGCTCCATGTTAACAGAAAAATGTAAATAGGCAATACAAAAAAGACAGAGGTATTCAAAAAATAAAAATATCAATGTTTCAAACTGTTAATTGTTACTTGGCCGTGATATTCATTAACTTTACCGTAGAGGTCTACACAGTTGAATATCCAAAAGCGGAATGAACACTGCTCAGTGGTCACTGGCCCATTTAAAACACTCGAAGATTGATTACAAAGAAATTATGGAAAAGTACGTGGAACATTTTAGAAATTAATATTATCAAGAAAATGTTTAGTATTTTGATCAATATATATGACTAAAGGTACGTGTCATAGTGGTTGCGCGTGCATCTAATATTTTCAAGGAAAGTTCAACGCCCAACAGATTTTAGATTTACCTTAAACATTTGGGGCCTCCATACCTACTACTGGATTCTAAGAGACATTTTATAGGCATTTCTTATACATTTGGCAATTAGTTTTTGTATTAGTGATTAGTCGTAACTCGTAGATGACCGATTTTTCTAGAATCATTGGTAATATTTTACATTTTCAGTAGGTAGCGGTACGGAGGGATCTCGCACGCACATATTTTGTCATATAGGATCTTGTGATCGCGAAAAACATTTATTTTTCACTCGAACAGATAACTCTTATTAATTCCAACAATACGTCGCAACGATTACCTCAAATTGCATTCTACCAAAATATTCTAATATTCCACGATGGGATCGGTCGAAGCACATTTTTATGATTGTATCTATTTATCTGATTAAATATTTAAGTTTGAAAAGTTGTAAATTCTCGAAAATTTTAACAACATTTATTGCAATTTAATTAACAAAAATTAAAAATGTGGCTCGATTAATTCCCCGTACATATTAGAATAGAATTAGAATATTTTTTTCAGAATAAAAATCGTGATGGATAACCGTTAAGCCACCTGCAGCGTTACGTGGCTCGCCACTGTCCACGATCCGACGATGGGCGATTGTAAACTCCGCCAGAATATCGGTCAAGACAAAAAGGTAATAATAGGTCTATGGTAAACTCCGCCAGTTTTTTTTTCAGGATGCTATGAATAGGTATACTAATAAAGAAATATAAGACTTAGAATATTTGCAAATTGTATGATTTGTGTATATTTAATGTGGACGATTATTAATTATTATTATGGAAAATATGATTTTATATTATTAGGTATAACGATTCTTTATTTATTTTTTATTATATTTTATTATATATTATGTGGACAATTATTAATTATTATTATGAAAAATATGATTTTGGATTATATATTATGATTATTTTTTGACTATGATTTATGTATATTTAATGTGGACGATTTATACTATGATTTAAATATTGATATGATATGATATGATATTATATTATAATTCTTAATATCATATTAATTTTATACTACTATTTGATTTTCTTCACTGGCGGAATTTACATAAACTCAATTTTACCTGATTTTTTTCAGTGGCAGAGTTTACATGTACCCAATTTTACCTGTTGTTTTTTTCTGGCGGAGTTTACAGTAAAAAAAGGTACCTGTGGCGGAGTTTACATGCGCCCCCGACGATAGGTATCCGAGGAAATATTTTTTGATAATATTTTTATTTTTATTTTTTTTTTTTTAACTGTCTGAGTAGGCTTTAAGAATTTAAGATTATAATATGAGTACTTAAAGGCTAGACCCATTATGCCAGGTTTCAAGGTGCTGAAAAAATAATTTGTTTTTACACTGTGAGTTAGGAGGAACTTTGTTTCACAAGCGTTAATTATTATTGTCCATCGACTATTGAAACAATTAACGTCTGCAATAAGGCGATAATAATATATAGGTACTGAGTTGAGTATTGATGTATAATACATATTGTATGGCCGGATCTTACCTTTTTAACACCGAGGAAAATGAAAAAAATACGCCCATTTCCAGAATTAGTATATTTTTACGAAAAATCAAGCACACTCACACAGTATTATGAGGGCCAACCATTTACAAAGCCGTTCGCAATATAGGTACTGGACCATTAAATTATTTACCATATATAATTTAAACGATTTTAACTTATAAAGTAAACATTTTCAATTTTCAACTAATCAAGTAATAGTTTTAAAAGCACTTCTTAATGGTGTATTTAAAGCTAAAATGTTTTATATTTCAGCATCATCAGCTTTTAAAGGCCGTTAAGGCCCATCACTGCTCCACACAGCCTCCTCCATTTCTCTATATCACTCGCTAACTCCTCCGGGTTTTCAACCCCTAGTATCCGAAAATTCTGGTTGGGCTCGTCTATCCACCTTTTCTTTGGTCTGCCCAGCGGTCTCTTGCCTTCTGGTTTCCAGTTTAGCGCATGCTTCATTATGCCATTGGACCTCCATACGTGTCCAAACCAGCTCATTTTCCTTCCTTTATAAGTGTTTGTTATAATTAAAACTTAACATGTACCTATAGGTACGGAAAAAATCCAATAAAACAAAAATGCAACTAAGTAACTACTGTCTACTAGTGGCCATACTATAAGTGATATTTATAA
>NW_021770625.1:11346-21813 GCF_005508785.2 Acyrthosiphon pisum | reverse complement strand
ATGTAAATGGTATTAATTTTATTCTCCTACCGTCTTACAACTATAACAATTAAGTGGCTAGGGGTGGGAGCTTATGACTAAAATAAATCACTACAACACAGAAATATTGTAAAATAGAAAAATAATTATATGGGTAACGTTACGTGACCCTGGAATGCAACGACGTGGAGTGTTGTGACCCGTGAAAATGGTTGACGAGCTCCCGGCGTGAATGACAGCAGCACCGGTGGACAACTCGTGTACGTTGATGCACCCACGAATACAAACGCTCGGTAGGACGCCTATAAAATTCCGGAAATATAACAGCAGGAGAGTAATAATTGAGGAACTCAAATTCCGGACTATAAAATTAATAGAAATTAATATGTTAAGTATACAAACCGAATTGAAATCTAAGTTTACAGAATGTAATCTTGAGGAAAAAAAGTAAGACGGAACGAAAATGAATTGGAATTAAATATAGATGAACGTAAAACGCCCGGAAACCAAAATTCAGGGATGCCAATAAAATCCCGGAAAAAAATTCGCTGGAATTATGAAATCACAGAACGTAATGTAACCGTATTATTGAATTGAAAGAATTAAAAATATATTGAAAACAAAATTCCAGACCGTAAAATACACGGAATTAATATATATTGACTGTAATTTGTTTGGAACTTGAAACTAATGAACAAAATAAAAAAAGGAAAATTAAATTGAAGAATTCAAATTCCGGACTGTAAAATTACCTGTGCATAATTTGTTTATAATACGAAACGAATGAGAAATTTTAGTTTACGGAACGTTATAACGAAAGAAAGTAATAAGGTGGAACGTAAATTTATCGGAATTAAATAACACTGACCGTAAAACGTCCGGAATGTAAACTTCCAGAAAAAATATAGCCATATAGGATGATAGTAAACTTTGTGATCAGATTATAGTATAGTATATTTTAGTTTCTGACCGGTGGGAGGGGGGTGGGTCTAACCAGGTTTCTGTCCGAAAATTGGATCTATATAGTTTGTCGTTTTACTTTTGTAGGATAAAAAGTAGAAATTCAAATTTTCCTGTACTTTTTAAAGTAATCACAGTTTTTTTTGTAATTAAAAAATGAATAGCCGTTATAAACTTTTAGTTTACGCCCAATATTTTGGGTTTTTTATTTATAGACATTTAAAACCAATCGTTTTTATTTAACTAATTTTATTTTTTATTAAATAGTTTCAAGTTAAAAATATTACAGATTATTTTTGTATTTAGATTTAATTTGTAAACGTTTTATAAATTAAAAATCCATTAAGAGGATGTCAGCGCAATATTTGTTTTCTCTCTCAGACCCATCTGCAACTTTGATAAAACGATTTCACCTAAAATCTTTATTACGATTTTTGAGTAATCATCTATTACAAAAATTATAGAGGATAATATTTTTGAGGGTATGACATAAATACATAATATTGATTCAATATTTTATTGTTATTTGACTTTCAAAATAAACAAACCATGTTGTAAATTAAAATTATGTTTAAATTGTTTTGAGCCAATATTTAGACAAATCGATATGTCTAGGACCTAGACTCTAGGTACCCTCAAAAATATTAATCTCTATCATATTTTTAACGAGTGATTTTACTCTAAGATTACATAAAAACATAAAAAAAATGATCTGCGTAAATGTGTTTTGTCTATGTTGCGAATGGGCCAGAGAGAAAACAAAATATAGTGCGCTGACATCCTCTTAAGTAATATTTTAATTTATTTGATACATAGGTTGTGTATTTCCTACGACTTTTTTGTACGTATACAATAATCAATTATTTATGTTATTACTTATTATATTTCATTATTTGTGAGTATAGACTACCTGCTAAATAAATACGTGACCAGTGGCGGAGTGGCCGGTCTGAGATCCAGATGGCCTGGACCATACTATGGCCTGGTGGCCTGGCCATTTTGTTAGATTTTTTTTTTTTTAATTTAATTTAATTTACAAAATATTAGTTAATGCTAAATGCTAAATGCGTCAAAAATGTGTGTCTATTAAACTATTGTATTACAAATATTATTAATGTAATAATAGAACATTGTAATAGCATCATCAGCTTTTAAAGGCCGTTAAGGCCCATCACTGCTCCACACAGCCTCCTCCATTTCTCTATATCACTCGCCAACTCCTCCGGGTTTTCAACCCCTAGTATCCGAAAATTCTGGTTGGGCTCGTCTATCCACCTTTTCTTTGGTCTGCCCAGCGGTCTCTTGCCTTCTGGTTTCCAGTTTAGCGCATGCTTCATTATGCCATTGGACCTCCATACGTGTCCAAACCAGCTCATTTTCCTTCCTTTATAAGTGTTTGTTATAATTAAAACTTAACATGTACCTATAGGTACGGAAAAAATCCAATAAAACAAAAATGCAACTAAGTAACTACTGTCTACTAGTGGCCATACTATAAGTGATATTTATAACAAAAGTTCAGTTTATAATAAGGCATATTTTGTTAAATATAAAGACTTTTATACACCTACAAACATGTAATTTAATAAAAAATCTAAAAACGATTAAATCAGTATAGTAATAGTAGGTAACCATTGTATGTATATAGTTATTTACAAAATATATATAATTGAAAAGAAAGTCAAAGTGCATATTTTTACAACATTGGATATTCACCGATTTCTCATGTCGTGATTTTCTTATTTTGTTGTCATTCAAAAACGAATAACTGTTGATACATGAACATTTCACTGAGTGTTTTTATTTTCATTTTCTATACACGATAACATTTTAAAATTTATTTGTCTCATTTTGAGCTGTTTACGGATAATTTCAAATTACAATTTTTTTTAGTTTTTTTTCTATAAATATCAATAAAATTGATAGAATTTATTTGTTCGGCCAATAAACGTGAAAATTTAATACAAGGATCCTGATATATTGTTACAATAGCAGTTGAAAATATTAAAACTACATATTATGCACAATATTTTTTTTATAAGCATTTAAAGTTCGAAATTTGACAAAATGTATCAAAATCTTGAAAACTATCAATCATCGTTTGGCCTAACTGAACACAACTTAACATATACCTTTTGTTTTGGGGGCGGGGGGTCAAAGGGCCACTCCCAATCAGGTATTTCTAAAAAAATGTATATTGTTAAAAATATAACATACTAAATGAAAATTATGACTTCCACAAAGTTGCTGGAGGCGGGCCTGTATTGATTCCTTACATAGGCATATATTATTATCTTGAACTATATAGGTAGTTCACAAAAAAAATGTATTTAAGCTCTTTCACAGTTTTGTGCATATAATTATGTTTTCACCTGCGTTTAAATTAAGAACCATATTAATTTTGTTTTTTTTTAAGAATATATTTAAAACAAATTACATAAATAGTAAATACTTATTATATAATAATTATTACAATATTATAGTCTTATGTAACTTATTCTAATATTTACTAACGACTTACTAAATATATGTACCTACTATATTTTCTATAGGAAACGAATAAATTATTGTACCTACGTTAATCGTTTTCACGTGCCATATTTCTTTTATAATATAAACATTTTATAAAATACATAATCAAAATTTCAAAATATTTTGACACTTTCGATGTTTTTTTTATAAAATTCTTCAAAATCACGAAAATTCGAAAATTCGAAAAAATTATTTTGTTGTCAAAAACATTACATTTCAAAATGTCATTGTGTCTATAAATTATAATAATAATATAGGTATGCTCTAAAAGTTTCATATAACCGTGAATAATATTTTTAAATTATAACAAAATAACTAAAATCGTTATTCTTGGTTATAATATGTAATTTCGTCCAAATTTGATCTTAGAGACTTAGAATGTCTGTTAAAAATAACTGTGTTTATAATTTATTTTTTACTATCCTTCTTAGTTGGTACCTATTTAAGTATTTAGCAATAAAGTAACATTATATTGACAATTTACAGTGAATATTAATTTCTTAAGTATAATTTAATATCATCGTTTTAAACAATTGTTCATAAATAAAATAGATAACTGTATCTATTGCATCTACTATTCTAATTTATGTGTGTTGAATGTATGATTAAAATGTTATAGGTACAAACTAGGAATGATATAAGATATAACTCCTCATTCAGTAATTACTCATTCCTCATACTAGCTTTCAGTTGCCACTTTTCACTTAACTGTTAGGCATATTAATAAGTAACAGCCTTTGGACAGTGAAGGAAAATTTACTTATATATTATATATAGAGACATTATAGTTTGTACTAGGGGAGGTGCAGGGTCATAGACCATAGTAGTAAATAAGAGGGTAGCTTGAGGGCCAAAGCACTCTAAACAGACAGTTTTTTAGTTGAGTGAAGCCCCCGCGCCTCACATTGTTAAAAATAGATTTCCGCCTTTTGTGCAGTTAGCGGTTGCATCACCAAAAAGTAAAAAAGTAGTATTTTTAACGTTTTACCAGAATTAGTGAATAGAGGTACCTAGTACCTACAATATATATCGTATATCGTATTTATTAATTATTAGTATTTAAACGTTTAATTTTTTCCAATACACTAGTCCAGTGGTTTTCAAACTGGGTGCCGCGGCAGTTGAGCCGTACTATAACTGTTTGCTCCATGGCGACATTGGCCCTTAACCCGGATCTACATATAATGTGCTTTATACCTATAATTATTAGTTATTACTTATTACTATTTGTAGTTTGCACTAAGTGTCGGTAGACGGTAGGAATATTGACATATTGTTGTAGTGCTGTTGTGTGGGTTGTTATGATATAAACTATAAATAGATCATTCGTGTCTTAAATACGAATATGTGTATAGGTAGAGTTTAGTATTAAATAAGTTATAAAAATATGTCTTTAGAAAATATAGAAGCATCTCTCTTTAATAATATATATATTATGTTATTCAAAATAACCCAGTGTTGCAAATCCCCGTCCGCAGGACACGTGACCTTCTCCCCCCCCCCCCCAAAAAAAAAATTGGTGGTATGTTTTGTATTGTGTATACCTACTGTGTAAATAGTGGATCCTGGAAGCTGGTAAAGGTTATATAATTTTATAGTAAAAAAGTAATAATGTATGATTAACTCATAAAAGTATAAGACTTATGATAATTATTCATTGATGATGACGGGTGGGTACTGGGTACCGTTGCAGTCTTATAAATGATACTTTTTAAAAAAACAATACTCAGTAAAAAAAGTATTTGAGTTCGAATACAAATACTTTAAAAAATAACCTACTTTCAATTTTTTTATAAATACATTTTAGATTCTGAGCAGAGCGATAAATGTATTGGATTTTACAATGATGTGAGTGTTTTTTTTATTATTTTTTTTTTGTGTGTGTGTATTGTCACCGTTTGGTGCAGTAAAACTGCTTGGATTTTCTTCAACAGTATCTTGTTTGATGAGAAAGTGAATCTAGTTGGTGCATTCGGTAGGTAAAAATTTAAAACTCTCAATAGTTTTCTAAGCGCGGGGAAAACAAAAGAAAAATTAAGAAAAAACGGGAATTTTTACGCAAAATCGGTTTTCGAAAAAATCGATTTTGGTTTTTGGTGTAACTCTAAGACAAATTACTGTATATTCATGAAATTTTCCTTGAATATAGCATTTTTTAAACAAGATAACATTTTCAAAATATTTTGATTTCTTTTTAAACTGTTACAAACATTTTCAGTTTCAAATTTTATTAGTTTTTTTTTCTTTGAAAATATTGAATATTTGAATATAATAATTATTTGTGCTAATGTAAATGCACCTGGAGAAGCCAAAAAACGAAATGAGTAAGAATTATCGTAGGAAAATCAGTTCGCAGACGCATACACAGATCGTATTGGAATTTCTTTGTCATTGACACGCGCAATCGTACGACTGCAAAACCCGAATCACAATTATTGGAAACAGAATTTAAGTCAAACAACCGAATTCGATGAATTTTCATATTCTGACACGTGTACACTACGTTAACGCAAATATCGTTTAAGTGGAAGTTTAACTATAAACATTATATTATAGTATTATTATTATAGTATATTATATACTTACCTAAGGTATTAGAAATGAGGTAGAAACTTCCTAGAATATAATACGTTATTATGCATAACAATGCAGTATTCGATATAATGTGTTGTATATTAAAAAATATATAACTTTTCTGGTTATAGCTGGTTAGATTAGGTTACATAGGTTAGGTAAGGATGACAAAAGTTAGTAGCTGATCCAGAAGTCACCGATGGTGGGGGGGGGGGGGTGAATTTTCAAAAATTAAATTGTCTTTTTCTTTAGCCATATTATATTGTAATAAAAAATAACGTTAAAAAGACAGCCCCTTCACCCCCTTGTATTGTATCCACCACTGTAACTCACTACTCTTAACGAACATTTTATAATGTACCTATTTGGATACGTCCGGACCGTCCGTGAGTCTTATAAGCGGCGTCCACTGTATTTGAAAGTATCTACACATAATTTTATTACTGAGTATTCAAATGCGTATTTTAAATACTTTTAAAAATAAGTTTCTCCATTTGTACCTACCTACTTGACTTTTAAAATGTATCTTTTACAAAAGTACAAGACTACCGGTATGCAACACTGAACGTCTGAACACCATAAATAACAATAAATTCAATAACCTACTTACTTTTAAATTAATAATTAATAAATTCAATATGTTCGGCAAAAATTAAATCAAATCCAAAATATTTTGAAAAATATTTTAGTTTGTCTAAAGATTCTGATATTGGTTCATCGTAAGTCAATCGACAAATATTTTCGTTTGATGTATACTAGGGTGATCAGATGTCCCGTTTAAAACAGGATTATCACTTTTTTGACTATCATGTCCTGCTGTCCAGACAAACTTAGAACGTGATGATTTTTATCTCGTTTTTAGTAGATGGTACCGTTTTAATCCCGTTTTTCCATATCATTACATTATATCGTTAAAATAAATCAGTGTATAAAACAAATATATAACAGTTTTATAAACAAAGTTATAACTTATAAATAACAGACACCAATTTCTGATGCTGATGAACAATTAAATTAGCGATAAGCATGTGGTATTTTAGTTCGTAGTAGTACATATGCCATACAACAATTATTATATTATTATAGTTACACTACAGTTGTGTGCGTATTTGAATGTATAAGTATAAAGATTTTTTTGGTGTGTTTGGGTGAAGGGGGGGGGGGGGTTAGGAGGGTGAGTAACAACTGTACGGATTTTATTTTCTTAAAATGGTCACCCTAAATTGTCTACCGAATTTATGTCGATAATCCATCACCCAAGGATTATCGACAAAAATCCAATACTTAATGGATTTGTGCTGTAAATATTGATTTTTTAATAAAAAAAAGATTAACCAATATTCATCTTATATGTTGTAGGGAAACTTATCTTATTGTAATAATATATAATTTAGACATTGGACATAAGCCACCTAAATAATTTACCATCATCGACCATTTAAATAAAAATTACCCTTTCGTCTCTAATGGTTGTAATACAATTTTCAATTTCAATACCTATTGATAGGGATCAGACCTAAAGTTAAAAGTACAATTTTCAATCAGTAAAATTTTTTTTTTTATGTGTATATAATTACCTGTAATTTAAATGTAACTATATTTTTGAACTTCTGGGCCCCCACACGAGTTCTCTCGATGGGACCCAGTAGATACGCATATTATGTATGAAATTAAATAATTATTTAAAAAGTAGTAAATATTTTTTGCGTCATTATAAATTCAAAATAATAATTTTTATTCTAGGTATATTATACAATATACATACTGTGTAGTTCTGTTAATAATATTTACTTAATGTTTTAAATCCAGACAATATATTATAGTCAATATATTTAAATTCCGCTGATTTTACGGTCCGGAATTTTGTTTTCAATGCATTTTATACTCCACAAATATAAGTTTCAATGTATTTTAATATGTTTCCATTTTATAATACTGTAACATTATAGTCCGTGATTTCATAATTCCTGTGGTTTTTTTTCCGGGATTTTATTGGCATCCCGGAATTTTGCTTTCCGGGTGTTTTACGGTCAGAGTTATTTAATTCCGGTAAATTTACGTTCGGCCGTATTACTTTCTTTCGTTATTACGTTCCGTAAATTAAAATTTTAATTCGTTTTATATTCTACACAAATTATGTTCTAGTTATTTTACAGTCCGGAATTTAAATTCCGAAATTTAATTTTCCAATTTAATTTTGTTCATTAATTTTAAGTTCTGTACAAATTACAGTCAATATGTTTAAATTCCGCTGATTTTACGGTCCGGGATTTCATTTTCAATGCATTTTAAACTCCTTAAATATATATTTCAATTTCTTTTAAGTTCCTGCCATTTTATAATACGGATGTATTATAGTCCGTGATTTCGTTATTCCGGAGGTTTTGTTTCCGTGATTTTACGGCCTCCCAAAAAATATAATATTAATTGTGAACAAATTGGATAGTATTTCTGATTTTAATGTTTTTTTTTCATTTAGTAAAGTAATTGATTCCATCAATATGGAAAACGAGCCAAGTAACACCTATTTATAAATCAGGAGACCCAGGGTCAGTATCTAATTATCGTCCGATTTCTGGTTTACCTCTAATTGGTAAACTATTCGAAAGATTGTTAATAAATGTATTGAACGTAGATTTAAACTAGTTTTATCAACAAATCAACATAGGTTTTATGGCGGTCGTTCCACAACAACTAGTGCCTTAGAATTCTCTGCGTTTATCAGGGATAGCTTCAAAAATATGAGTCAAGTTGATGTGATATTCACTGATATTTCTAAAGCTTTCGACTCCATAAACCATATTGTGTTAATTGATATTCTGGATAGATTGGGTGTAGGTGAACCTCTGCTATCCTGGTTCAAATCCTATATAACCGGTCGACGACAGTTTGTATCCTTATTTAATAAAAAATCCGCGGAATATTTAGTCACTTCCGGAGTACCACAAGGTGGGCACTTGTCTCCACTCTTATTTAATATTCTAATAAATACTTTATGCGAATCTATTGACAGCAAAATGCTATTATTTGCGGATGATGTAAAATTATTTAATTGTGTTCAATCTGAGGGTGATGCTATTTAGTTACAAGAATCGTTGAATAAGTTAGTCCAGTGGTGTAATACAGTTGGGTTAGAGCTGGCAATCCATAAATGTAAAGTTATGTCTTTTTCGAGACGTCACTCAATTATTCAATATGATTACTCTATTAATAACGTGATACTACAGCGAATAAACCAAGTTGAAGATTTAGGTTTTATTTTTACTCCAACGTTATCGTTTGCACCTCATATTGACTGGATAGTAGGCAAAGCATTGCGATCATTAGGGTTTATAAGGCGACATGCAGGGTCGGTCATGTCTGTAAGATGTTTGTTAATATTATATACTACTCTAGTTAGATCAATTGTAGAGTATGGATCTGTGGTATGGTCTCCAAGGACCAAAGGTGATATTATTCGAATTGAACGTGTTCAACATCGTTTCTTGAACATGGTTTCTCGATCTTTAGGCATTAATCATGAACCCCATGACTATAAACCCGTCTTAATAGCACTCAATTTATCCACCCTAAGCGAAAGAAGAAATATGAGTGATATTAAACTTTTAAATGGATTAGTTTTTGGTGTAATTGACTCACCAGACTTGTTATCTAGAATAGGTTTTCGCATTCCAGGTATAACCCGTTCTCGTGACCCCTACTACCTTGCTCCAGTGTCAAAAAATTATTTGGATGATGATCCTTTAAGGAGAGCTATGTCTTTAGTTAATAGTCAAACTAGTTAAATATTTTGTTTTTTTTTTTTTTTTCTGATTTTGGTCTTTGTTCCGTTAAATTTAAATTTCAGGAGCCTACTATGTACTAAAGTATAATTTTAATTTATTGATATTCAATGTGTTATGTTTAGATGTATATATATATATATAAATATGTTATAATGTATATTCTTTAATAAGTAATATATTGTAAAAGCTGTATGGCGTTTAAAAAATAAATAAAATAAAATAAAATAAAATAAAATAATTATAGATATAAAACAACGGCCCAAACTCTAAAAAAACAATAGGATTAACGTAATAGGTTAATATTCTGTGGACTAACATAGATAATCAGGGGCGTCATTTTAAATATTTTCATGATGCGAAACCAATATTGAAAATCTAAAGTAATACCGGTCGCAAGCTTTGCTAGCATGGTTGCATATCATTTCATTATTTATAATATATCATGAATTTATAGATGAGTAACAAGAAACAATTTTAAAAGAGAAGAAGGGATCCAAATTAGTCAGACATACAATGGTAAACTTAATTTTATAAAATATAATCTATAATTGAATAATCAGGATCTTTCGATTCATCATCATTATCAATCTCACTAGAATTTGATGAACCTGCAATTGAATTATACATAGAAAATACA
>NW_021770625.1:11162-11296 GCF_005508785.2 Acyrthosiphon pisum | reverse complement strand
TCCGTAAATTAAAATTTTAATTCGTTTTATATTCTACACAAATTATGTTCTAGTTATTTTACAGTCCGGAATTTAAATTCCGAAATTTAATTTTCCAATTTAATTTTGTTCATTAATTTTAAGTTCTGTACAAA
>NW_021770625.1:0-11062 GCF_005508785.2 Acyrthosiphon pisum | reverse complement strand
AATTTTATAAAATATAATCTATAATTGAATAATCAGGATCTTTCGATTCATCATCATTATCAATCTCACTAGAATTTGATGAACCTGCAATTGAATTATACATAGAAAATACAGTTTCTCCATGTAACTTTTGCTTTTGAACTGTTTTTGTTGGCGAATAAATACTTTGATCTGTTCCAATATTTGACATAACATGTGCAGTGCTCAGTAGAGGAGGAGATTTAATTACTCTAATTGTGCTAGATGTTTTTTGCACTGTCAAAGGTGATGGAGAAGAACTGTAACTTCTGTCTTTTTTTGCCCTGGCTTTTCTAGAACTTTTCATTTCTTCAATACCTGACAATTCAGAATCATATTGCGCCTTGGAAGCCTTTTTCCTTGCTTCTTCATATGATACTATAAATATAAATTAGAAAAAATATATGTACTAATAAATTTATAATATATTATTTATCAGTCAATAATGTTAACAGGGATTGGAAATAACGTTGAGGTAAATGCGGTTGAGTAACTAAATGGCTGCGAGTAATCAAAACCTAGGTTCAATTACTGGTCTGTTGGCTTGATTTTTAGCATTATTTTCAAGAAGTTAACAATAATAATTAATAAAACAATTTAAATTACCAGCTGAACATAGAATTCTAGCTTTTAAATATGTGTGATCAAATTCTGTTATTGGGATTCTTTTAACGATACAGTGCTTAAGAATATTTTTTTTGTTGGGCCAAATACATTTATTTTGATGATACCAAAAGTTTGGTACTGCTTCAACCGATTCATCCTCCAAATAATTGACAACAATCCATGAGTCCATTGTTATATATATGCACCTGAAATTGTTAATTAAAATACTATAAGTTCTATAAGTATTAGAGTAATAATTTAAAATTATAAGAAAAAATTACATTATTTACAAAATTTAAATCCTAAATTAATGATTTGAATTTTAACATTCAGTATGTATTAGTGGTATGGCTATAATTTGATCAGCATGTTGTATAATCATTATTTTTTTTTTAATATCTGTCAATATCCAATGTTTTAAAGTATCAGATATATTTCTTACTACAAATATATTAAATATGGATGAATCCATCGGCTTATTATAATATGGTAATACTGAATTAAACACTTTTCCCAGAATTAATTATTCATACATAAGATTTGTATACGACTCGTGGAGTTCTTTTAGTTATTTCTATATTAGAATAAGGAAAACATACACGGTTTTTATAGTATTCACCTTCAATATTGCAACGTGAACAAGAAAAAAACCCAGAATGATATTTTATTTTAAGAAGAAATGCACGAGCTGGTGCATCACAACAAAATACATCAATAATTACTTTTATTGAAGTAGTTTCATTAATTTTAATGCCATTATTAACAAGATGTTGAGCTTCTTTAACAAATTCATCTAAAAACAAGTCACTATCTTTAGGTTTCTCGTATCCATGATATATTCCTACAGGAAATACTTGTTTAGTTGGTAGTCCAATCACATAGGCTAAAATGGGCCAAAACTGGCTATTACTACTTTTAGACAATGGGAGGCCATCAATGCCTATTGCTACTTTAATTTCACTTAAATTGGAAGTGGCATAACGAAGAATTCCTGATTCTAATCCAAAATGAAAATATTTTCCAGGATTAACAGGCAGTAATTTTAATCCAGTTGATTTAGGTGTTATTAACAATGATCTACTATCATTAGGTAAATTATCTGTGTAAATATGTTTATTTTTCTTAAGAACTTTCAACAATTTATTGAGTGCAATGTGAGAGATGTTACATTGGATAGCCCAGGCACTAAGGTCTTCTTTAAAAGTGTAATCTGG
This sequence comes from Acyrthosiphon pisum, assembly GCF_005508785.2. Classification (NCBI taxonomy): domain Eukaryota; kingdom Metazoa; phylum Arthropoda; class Insecta; order Hemiptera; family Aphididae; genus Acyrthosiphon; species Acyrthosiphon pisum. The sequence continues at coordinate 9,224 of NW_021770625.1, read as the reverse complement.
GCTTCTGGCTGGACTACTGTTATTTACCTATGCCAGAAAAAATAGTACTCAATTAATTTAATCAGATAAAATATGATACTAAAAATGTAAAATACAAGTAACTATTATGAATTGCTTACAAAATAAAATATAATATACCTATATCTTTAATTATAGCTACCTATATCATAATTTTTTTTTATATAAAATAGTTATATTAAGATGGATATATTTTATAATATTATATAATATATGTATTTATTATTCCAAATTCTATTTTTTAATTCAATCAGCTGCATTTATTGTGTTAACAAAATTATTATTTTATATATTATTAACACAATAAATGCAGATAATTGAATTATAAAATAGAATTTGGAATATAATAAATACATATATTATATAAAACAAACATGTTTTAACAAATATTTAGAAGTTATTATAAAATACCTCGTCAATATAACCATTTAATACAAAAAAAAAATTATGATTGGTATAGCTATAATTAGAGATATTAAATAATATTAAAACTTTATTTTTGAGCTATTATAGAGTTGCATTAAAATCATGAATTATGGATTATGAATTATACTAAAGCATATCAAAATGATAAATGTAAGATAGGATATGTAAGAATATATCTATATATGATTAAATAAATAAAAATAAAAATAACAATTTAAGTAAAATCAAATGTTAACTTAAAAATTGTTATCAGCATTATTAAATTGTTTAACTGTCAATAGATCAAAATTTTAATATATTATGATAAGGTAGGTATAGTTTGTATGCCATAAACAATAAACCTATTATAAATAAATAGTAATAGCATATACATATTTTTTAAGTAAATATTCTAAGGAAAAGTTGCTATTTAATTTACTTAGCTACCTATACATAATTTGGAAGAGAATGTAGGTACAAATGAAAATAACGAGGCTGTTAAAAATTATGCTATCTTGACTTGTATAGTTTAGTTTATCCTACAAACAATCAATATCTTCAAATAATCCTATTAAAACGTATACTAAAAATATTACTCTAATTTAACAACAATGACTTACATTTTCATTGATTAATACGTTGTTGATAGACAATGTGCTATGATTATTAATATTAATACTATGTAATTCTTCACAAAGTTCATCAGCAGCATTATCCAATGGTTTATCTCTCGGTTTATCTGTATCATCATCACTAACTGTAGATATTTCCTCGTAATTTATATCTGATGTAGAATAGATTTGTTCAAGCATGGCCATTTCATTTCTAATCTTTCTTCTCTTTGTTATATTAATATTATTTTTATTATTATTCATATTTAAATTGTGGGTATGAAATATATAGCTTTGGAATATATAAGCTGTTATATAAAATAAAATATCATATTTAGTATGTAGGTACTTATAAAATAATACTAATTAAACAATATACCTATCTACGTAATGAGTTCAATTCCGACTATGTAGCCTAGGTAAATTGTATACTAGACTAAGTTTACCAAATTTCCTTTTATATAAAATACATTATTATGTAAATAACAAATTAATATTTTACACTATATTATTACCGATAGTACCTACCTAATTAATTCTAACTTCTTTTTGAACATAGTTTCAGTAAAATTGTCTGCAATTTATTGTATTAAGATATTATACACCCATGTTGTCTGCATCTAATCTAGACATACAACATCAAATTGGAGTACATCAGAACTGATTTTCTGTAGTTAATTTTAATATTAAAGTGAATTTAGGTACTCTGGAATTTACTATTATCAAAATTAAAGATAAGATCATTTGGAATTTGTATTTTAATTATTGATTATGTAGTTTTGAGTATGTATCAGAACATGTAGGTACCAATAACAATCATACAACATTATATAAATTAAAATATCCAACAAAACACACAAATAATGTCCTTTAAGTTGTATACATGTAGTATAGGTATCTACCTAATAAATTAATTTACTCATAGCGACTCACATTAACATAACTTCCCTAACAGCACCGACCAGCCCAGGATGTTCGTATTAGATTCCTGATATGTTCCTGTTTGGATCTTCCTACCAGGAAACAATTAGACCTTCTCAGAACTTCCTGTTTTGGTTGATATGGTTGGGTACTAAAAAGGTGATTCCCGGGAACTACCTATTTGAGTCTCATATGGCAGTACTTAGTAGGCACTAATTATTTATTTCCCGGGAATTTCCTGTTTGAGTCTAGACAGGCTGTAACTATATATAACTAGTGGGCACTTATTAGTCAGTTCCCAGGAGTTTCCTGTTTGAGTCTAGAACATAGACTTATAAAGAAATGGGCTGATATATCAGCTGAAAAATTATTCAAAGTATACAAACATCCAAAATCGAAATGGAAAATACCATCTACGATCTACCAAAGCTTGCAATACGATCAATAAATTACTGCCTATATAGCTATATGGCTATATAATATTGTATATATATTGACGTAGATAGAAACCTAACATAAATAATAATAGTACACATATAGGTAGCGTAGGATATATATATATAGATGTTGGACATGCGGTGCTACTCGGGTCTTTGCGATGCGAAGAGGGCGCGCGCCGTACGTGAGTACGCGTCGGGAGCCAAAACGAGACGAGCGCTTCCCCGCAGTAAGGCATTTTGTTGGCTTATCAAATAATTGTCATTGTGGCATCCGGTGCGCGCGCATCACGGTGAAATCTAGCTTTGTTATCATAAAAAAAGTATACGTTTATTGCTAGCATGGTCACTCGCTCGCTACGCTCGCTCGGACATTAAAATCAAAAATATCCCCCTATTTGCTGTGTTACACCACCTCATGTGAACTTAGGTTTTCAAAAATATTGTTTTTAAAGTATATGTTTATTGCCAGCGTACCAATAATAAAATGTAAATAGTGCAAAAAACAATTTTTTCAGACCCCGGAGGTTCGAACTCGGATCACTTTCCATGGGGCACTCTTCATACAACCACTGGACCATGACGGATCGCTTGGTGACGTGATGAAATTTATAACGTCCATGAAGTTGGCCCACCGACTTTGTACAATCTGTTCAAAATCCATGCCAATATTTTGCGAGTAATTTGCTAGAATTTGCGAGTCCATTCCCGGAATTTGCTAGTCATTCCTTCCTCCCTTATTCAAGGGTGGGCCCAACTTCAGGTAGCCCACCCACCTTACTCAAAACAACCCAAAATGGTATCAAAAGTTTCGTTTTAATTTGCTAGTAAGCGTGGGCCCATCCCCGAAATTTGCTAGTCCACCAAAGCTCAGATACGAGCTTTCAAAGTTCTGAAGTTGGCCCACCCACCTTACTCAAAACAACCCAAAATGGTATCAAAAGTCTCGTCTTGATTTGCTAGTAAGCGTGGGCCCATCCCCGAAATTTGCTAGTCCACCAAAGCTCAGATACGAGCTTTCAAAGTTCTGAAGTTGGCCAACCCACCTTACTCAAATCAACCCCCACCCCCAACAAATAAACATTTTGACATTTTTTTGACATTTAGCAGTCAATTGGCAACCATTTGCAAGACTATTCTCACAATTTGCAAGCCTTTAGTTGAATTTTAAAAAAAAACTATATCAAACCCATATCATTAAATACACATAACTTTTGTTCAAAAAAAGGTCCGGCCCGGCCCGCCTTTGCTTCAAGGAAAGTCCGGCCCGGCCCGTCTTGCATTTTATAGAATCAGGCCCGACCCAAAGCCCGACGGGTAAGCCTGGCCCGTGCAGGTCTTTAATATTTAGTAAAAAAATTGTTTATTTAATAGGAACTTCTATACTTGATTCCACAGTTTATATTAAAAAAATATCTGTATTTAATAAAAAATCTATATTTGACAAGGGACTTGTGCACCCCCGAGTTTAAAATGGGCACCCCCAAAATATAAAAGACTAAAATCTATAATATTTCAGGGATCGAAACCGTTTCAAATTTCAACGGTTACGGTTTTAGTTCTTGAGAACGGTTTTCTAAATTTTCTGGTTTTGGTTTAGGTTTTAAGACCGGTTTTTTAAATTTTTGGTTTTGATTTCGGTTTTAAAAAAGGTTTTTCAAATATTTTATCGGTTTAAAGAACGGTTTTAGAAAATTTTCGGTTTTGGTTTTTGGAACGGTTTTTAAAAATTTCCATTTTATTTTCCTGTCTAATTACTGTAGATTCGATTTTTATTATCTATTAACTATTATAAGGGCCGAGTCTAAAGCCCTGAAATATGGCTACTTTGTATAATTAGTGTACAATATACGACATAACAAATAAACGTTCAGCAGAACTAATTTCGTGTTATTAACTTGAATATTTTGTACCTAATTTAGGTGCCTCATGCCTACTTTTGCATTCGACATAATATTATGTTACCATATTATGGTTGAGATCATTATTCGATTACACTAATATTTAATTGTATATTACAATAACATCACACTATATTATTTGTATTTTCAATTTTCAATCATAAGTTTAGTAATAATATATATTATATTAATATTTCGTAATACTCAGTAACTGCATCGAGATTTTTATCAATAAATCCAAACATAATAATTTCTTCGTATAAAAATAGTAGATTTACAAATAATATAATTAACTTTATGGAATTCAAAGAAACCGACATTAGTTTTAAATTTTAATCCGTTTTTCAAGAACAGTACAAGAGCGGTTTTTCAATTCTATGGTTTAACCGGTTAAACCGGTTTCAATCCATGTAATATTTTGATTATTTTGAAGTAAAAATTATCAATAAATACAAAAAAGTTGTACCTTGGTGTATATTGAGGAGCATAATAAGTGACTAAGTGAGTACTTCACTAATTCACTATTATGTTCCAACCATAGACCTATAAACTAAGTTAATAAAAACTTAGTGTATTGTTCTATGGTTCCAAAATTCCCTGCTATAACAGTATAACAAATAATCTTTAGCTTGGGTAGGTATTTTATGTTGTATAGAACAGGTCACAGTTATGTTGTTATTACTTATTTGTGTAACATTGATCATACCTAATAATATTCAACAAATTAACTTAGAAAACAAGATAAAGATATTTCTCTTTATCTTTGGCAGAATAAAAGACTGCCCATGAATGTGAGCGCGTTTTTATTGTTTCCTTGCTTATAATTAAGTATTATAGTTTATAAAACAAGCCTATATTTAGATAACATAAATACAATAAAAGTTATTTGCTTCTAAACATTTTGTATTTTTTCATTTGCTTATAAAAAATGATTGTATAGTGCTATTAAAAAAAAACGTTGTTGCACAGATAAAGTTTTTCTGTACGTGATGTGAAAATTGGGTAGTCTACAATAAATATGGTGAGAGAAAAGTTGTCCCACGTAAAACACTTTTTGCTATGTTTTACATTTAAAAGACGGAGACAACACATGCGGGTGTGGCATCCTCTTAATCTACAGATATTAACAAGACGACTAGATGAAATAACTTTTGTTGAAATCAATATTTTTAATTATTTTTATATGTTATTTTTTATATTTTTTATATATTTTTACAGTCTTTTGAGCTACACGTATAATATTATAAAAAAATATTTTTATTTTTAAATACTGAAAATAAAAAAATTGAAATTTAATTGAAATTTATTGGAAAAATTTAAAATGGCCAATTTGTGAATCTGATAATAAGAATAATTTTAATGGTAATAAAAACATTTATCTAAGTCAAGTAGTTAATTTTTTAGAATATTTTAAAATATCAATATGTTTTTGAGTAAATTAATTTAGAATGTAATAACTTTTTTCAAAATATTTTTGCCACAATTTTTGTCATACTTTAAGTACCGTAATTTTTTTTTTGTCAGATCTTCCTGTTATATCCTCTATACCCTCAAAAATATAGATCTAGTTGCGCCTATGGCAACGTGAATACAGTGGCTTATAAAAACACAGCCAATTAATTGCTATTTTGATGGTGATTCTCCATATTGAATAAAAAAAAATTCGCAAAAAACTCGTAATAAAATACGTTATAAACTTATAACGTAAATGGCAAAAAAGACCAGTTATAAAAACGAATTAGTCGAATTTCGTAAACGTAAACACGTTTGCTATCACTGCTGTCACTGTACGTATGTCGTATACACGAATGGTCAACGACGCTTATCAGCGGTATGATTCGGCGAATGGAAGCGCAACCGATGCACAGCGACGGACGCGTTTTTACGTATGGACTCTCGTGGTCCGTAGTATAGAATAATGGTCAACCTATATGGATATATTTTATTTTAGTAATGATGCGTATAATTATTTAAATATTGATCAATTGATTCTAGCGTGCTTACCACGGACTCATAAGTTCTGCACGCTTTTTATAAAAAATAAAAGTAATATTCTAATGCTTTCGTACACAATGAACATAATATTATATTATATAGTCAATATAAATCCCATGGTCTGTGTTTTCCTTTATTTTGTCATATTATTATTTTGTATTTGTTATTTTTAGTAAAAAAATACGAGCATGCATATGGGTTTGCACTCATGCCGCTGGACAGGTCTGTGCATGTCTTATTTTAAACGATTCAATATACATATATTTTAATGCCATATGTTTTTATTACGATTGTAATATTTTATAATTTTCAAAAGAAATATTTTCCATTTATTTGCGTAACGCTATTTAAGTGAGTCGGTCGTCAGTGTTAGCATATTAATTAATTTTATTTTGATTCCACTTAGACGTAGTTAAGGTGTACTATACATATTTATTTTTAAAATGGACACAAAGACTAAAAAGGTAAGTAATTTACTATAATCTAAATAATTCTAAGTCAGTGGTCTCGAACTACCTATCTTTGTTTTGTTAAACAAATTACAATAAATTGCAGTCTGCAATAGTGCCAGGGCTTGGAATCGAAATTAAAAATACCAGTATTTTAACCGGAACCTATTGAAAATATTGGAACCGGAACCGGAACCGATAATTGTCGGAAGAGAATTTTTCGGTTTATTTCTGTTTTTTTCGGTTCTAGTTTATTTAATTATTTAATATAATTAGGTAGGTAATACCATAGAGTATAGATAGTATAGAGAAACAGTGCTCGATATTTTATGCTACACTAGATTAGTTCAATGTCACTTACTTTCTTATAGATATTTTTTTTTTGATAAAGGCAGATTATCTTATAAGAAATCTTGTATTACATTTTAAAATCTTATATTTAAAAAGAAAAATGTTTACGAATTTCTTAAGAGGATGTCAGCGCACTATTCGTTTTCTCTATCTGGGCCAACGCGCAACATAGACAAAACGCATTTACGCAAAATCATTTTTTCTATGCGTATAAGTAATCTTAGAGTAAAGTCACCTAGGTATTACAAAAAAGTATTAGTGGTTGAAGGAGGTGTTATAGTCGTTACCGCTGAAAAATTTTCATTTGTAAAGCCCAGAAGCTATAACTGATAAATTGAATGACCTATACTCCTATAAGAGCTATTACACCTATATGCTAATTAGTTATTTGACAATTAAAGCTACGTTTTGTTGACATTGGCTGTCGCACCAGATCCCCTCCATATTACCATAGGGCATAGAACAATAATAATCTTATTACTATTAACCACGATTTAAGATAGTACTATCTTAAATCGTGCTATTACCGAAATTTGGCGATACCTTTGTCATTATTTATAATTATCTATGACCACTGTCTTATAAGATAATAGAATTGAATAAAATATTATACCATATTAATTAATTAATGATAATAGTAAAGAAAAATCAATCAGTTGTAATAAACTGAATAGTGAATACTGATTTCTGATAATAAACTTTAAGACATGTAAAGTAAAATACTAATTACTAAACCATGTGGCCATGTAGCATAGCACCATTACTGAAATAGTTAAATATTAAATGTATAATGTAATTAATAATTGAACTAGTTAGTTTATGTTATAAACCGTTATAAGTATACATACACTATACAGTTTAAATTTCTTTAACAGCATAATATACCTAACAAAATAGTTGTTGAATCATTGAGTTTGTCAAAAATATTCCATTGAACCTAAAATTACATTATACCTACCTAAGTCGTAATTTGGGATATATTTATGTATTTTATTTGATATTTCAATCAAAAATATATGTATTTAAGTTTATATTATTAAGTGTGATGTAAATTTTATAATACCTGCCACTTGGAAAGCACAAAATTTGTACCTACATTAAGTTTATTGATAAGTTTTCTTAAAATGTATACGTAGAAAAATTGTTATGATTAATACATTAATTTGTACATACATTATAATACATAATTATGACGTATTAACAGTTTTTATTTAAATTTTATTTTCAGTTAAATCAGTTTTGTTCATTCAGTTACACCACCAATAAATGTTATTTAAAGTTTGATAAGACAAAAGTTGTTTTACTCTTAAAATTATTGGCCGACACCAATACACCAATACACCATAGCACAAACCTAATACAACTTCATATATTATTAATATACTTATTATCATCAAGATAATTTATATTGCTATTAATGTATTAACTTTAAGTGTATTGATATAATATGCAACAACTATTTTTTGTTTTTGTTTTTATTTTAGGTCATTGTTTCTCAAATATTGTAGAGCAACAGATATTGGATTCAGACCAAGACATATTTGATTACAACGATGACATTGAAGAAGAAGCCAATACATCTTGTTTACATACATTTTTAAAAGAAATTGAAAATAAAAGTAATATTAATTCATTAACAGTAGGAGATCGTTTAAATGCATACTATGTACCAGAGTTCAAAACAAACTTAATGAGAATTTGTAAAAAGTTTCCAATGTGGACAAACATCATGGTACCATTTTTTAAATCTCCTTATACAACAGCTAGTTCTGCTTCTGTGGAAGGTGAATTTTCTCAGCTAAAAAATTCAATTTTAAAACATGAATCTCGACTTTTATCTGCAGACCGTTTTGTAGTAACACATTTAAGAAGCTTAGAGAATAGTATGAAAATTGTAAGAAGCGAACAAATATTTCCAACAAAAAAACCTTTTGTTGACGAATATTTAGAAAAAATAACAGCCGACGACCTTAATCCTAATGATAATATGACAAGTAAAATTGAAAATATGGCATCTTCGTCATCTACAACTTCTGTAAGTGATGATGACACGTTTAATGCAGAAGAATGTTGGAGAGGTCTTAAAAATATACGGACAGGACCACTTGTGAACTTGGGTGAAAAAAAGATTCACGT
>NW_021770624.1:4573-6896 GCF_005508785.2 Acyrthosiphon pisum | reverse complement strand
ACATATTAAAATCTTTGTATTTTTTAATATCTTATATTTGTGGACTTATTGTAAGTGTTCAAATGTGACCCGTGTTCAAATGTTCCCCAGTCTCCCCTATTTACTTCAAGAGTACAAGAAATATCAAAACATTCAGGAAATCCAATTATTTATTTAACAATTAAAACCATGTCTCAATTAAATATAATTAATCTATTTCTTTCTTTAAATTAACATATCGCATCTCAATCCCCAATCAATAACCACCTTTTACAAATTATTAAACTTATTATAAAAAAATAAATTGTTATTCGGTTGCATCATCATAATAAAGAACAATATCAACCGAAATCAAGAATACGTTCGCACTTAACAAAACAAATTCTATTCCAACATCAATAACAACCATGTTCTAATTGTTAATTATTTGTTGTATTTTACTATACCAAAATTCTTTCTTTCTCAATAAATTGTACCTAAATATTGTTATTATTTTTTTTTTTTTTTTTAAGATTCCATACTTTTTTATTATGGGGACAGTTGCGGGTTATCACATATTCACATAGTTGCCAGACCTGAAACTGAAGTTTGGGCTCGTATGTATGTTAAAAAGTCTTATAATATTATAACTTTTCATGTTGATGGATCGTGGATGGAATTGAGGCATATTTGAGGTAAACTGAATCATTGCTGCTCAAGTAATTGCTTCTGTAAGTAACTTTTTATTTTATACGTAAATTATTAGATTAATACATGACATTGATTAATATTTAATTTAAAGTTGTAGTAAGTAGTAAGTACTTAAAACTTAAAAGCTTAAACTTTTTTTTATGAATTTATAAGACATAAATGTCATAAATGATTCTTTATTAATGACAATGTTACAGAAACACAGATAATAATTAATATGTTTATAGTTGATAAAGAAAATGGAAAAAAAAAATTGAAGTATTTCCTCCATGATTTACTACTTTATGTTCTTTCTCTCTTCTTTCTTTCTCAGTTATAAGATTCCCTAGCATAGATGACCGGGCGGAGTAGAATGCGCTGTCCATTAAATTATAGTTCTATGTGTACAATGGACATCAGCAGAGGCACTTCGGACCCGTTAATAATGTGCTCGTTTCTAGTCCTCTCTATCTTAGTCCGTGCCAATGTTGTTCTCTGTCGAAAACAACCACAACATTCTGATAATAGTCACATATCTTATCACAACAAACAGAAGTGTTAACAAATTCCGAAACGGGACAAAGTTACCACGGTGGGCCAAAGTTACCCCGTCTTACGATATTCTCACATATATGCTTACAGATATTTGATATCCATTTAATAACACGAGCTTGGAACATATGTATGAAATATCTCGTAACTCGTGGTACTACAGATAAATATATATTTTAAAAATAAATTGGGGAATTAACCCTTCTGCATCATAGATTTTGTCAACGAATTAAATACCTCAACATCAAAATCTTCTGATCTCAGGCGTTCGCGAATATTTTCTCCAAATTGTCCTTACATAAATGAGTTAAATAAAAAATTAGTTTTATTAAAAGAAGAAAAAATTATTACTAATTATTAGATTTTTTTTTTTTTAAATGTATTATGAAATATTAGTTACTATATTATATGTGTGGCGTATGCATATTAATGGTATGCATATAAATTACTATATTTTTGACATATTTCCATTTTTCTACTTTTAATACAACTAATTTTAAATTTTACACATTTATATTAGAAAAATTTGGCACAGAGCTTGTTCTACTTAGAAAAATAGTGATGCTATCAAAATGATAGCATAAATAATTTAATATTTTTATAGAATGCATCATACAGAGAAAATATCAGCGAGCGCCTGAGATCAGAAGATTTTGATGTCGAGGTATTTAATTCGTTGACATTTAGACTAGACGATGGGATTGTAACGATAAAGACGCCTTCTAAACATAAGTCAAAGGAACTTTGGATCATTTCACACTAAAAGGTCGCTAACATTGAGAATGTACCAATAGAGGACAGGTAAATAAATTGGTTTAAATTAAAAAAAAACCTATTGTCCAATCTGTTTTTTTTTTCAATATGATTCTATTTACTTCTTTCGATTTTTAAAAAAATATTTAATTGTTCTAGGTGGTACATTGTAATGAAAACCAAAACGCTGTTTGTGTTTGATGGAATTGTTTTATTCAACGTTTATTTTCATATATTTAATTTTCAATGTATACAAATGAATATTTGTTTTTACAATATTACAGATCAAAATCGTTTTATACTCTTACGAGTTCACAAGTAAAATATGTAATTTAGGGATAACATAAAATTCGGGGGGGGGGGGGGGGAA
>NW_021770624.1:496-3065 GCF_005508785.2 Acyrthosiphon pisum | reverse complement strand
CACACATGTATAGTCTGACAGTAGCTTCACTGAACTTCCATCTATAACAATTAATTATTTTTAAAAAAACAAAATAAATAAATAGAACCAAATTGAAAAAAAATCAGATTCGACAATAGGTTTTTTTAATTTAAACCAATTTATTTACCTGTCCTCTATTGGTACATTCTCGATGTTAGCGACCTTTTAGTGTGAAATGATCCAAAGTTCCTTTGACTTATCTTTAAAAGGCGTCTTTATCGTTACGATCCCATCGTCTAGTCTAAATGTCAACGAATTAAATAGGTACCTCGACATCAAAATCTTCTGATGTCAGGCGTTCGCTGATATTTTCTCTGTATAATGCATTCTATAAAAAAATTAAATTATTTATGGTATCATTTTGATAGCAGTATAGCACCACTATTTTTCTAAGTAGAACAAGCTCTGTGCCAAATTTTTCTAATATAAATGTGTAAAATTTAAAATTAGTTGTATTAAAAGTAGAAAAATGGAAATATGTCAAAAATATAGTAATTTATATGCATACCATTAATATGCATACGCCACACATATAATATACTAATATTTCATAATACATTTAAAAAAAAAAAATCTAATAATTAGTAATAATTTTTTCTTCTTTTAATAAAACTAATTTTTTATTTAACTCATTTGTGTAAGAAAAATTTGGCACAGAGCTTGTTCTACTTAAAAAAAAATAATGAACTTCAGGTTTCAATTTTTTTTTTTATGATCTTTATACTTGTATCTCTCTTTACCTAAATATGTAACATAATGAAAACTTTGTTCATTTAAAAACATAAAGTTACTGTAAGTAGTTTATAGTTATACTTAGAATACAATCTTACTTTATTGCATACTGTTGAAAAAGTGTACAGGGGGAGCTTTGTAAATTCTATTTTACTGTCATATAAAAAACCAGTATATTTTGCTTGAATGACAGCATCTTTGCTTGTTTTTACAAAGGCCAGCGATGGAGTCCTTGTGACATCAATTAAAAAGTGAATAGTATCATCTTTGCCATCGGCTCGTATATATGTTACTTTTTAAACTTTAGCACACATGTCTTTCATTGACAATCTGGGTTGTGTTCAACCTGTTAAAAAGCATTTGGTTATATAGTTTTATATAAGAAATTTCCCAAGAATCCAAAAATGAGTAATGACCAAACTTTCCCATTAAATAATATTAAGTATTCAAATTACCTTTCTATATTCAGACGCAGACAATACTGTCAAAAAATACACCATGCCTTTAAGCTCAATCATTTTTATACTTGCACAAGAAACGGTTGAAGTATGGCTTTACGTATTTTTTACGGGATAATTATTTGTATTCATGGGATAAGCATAGAGTAACCATAGAGGAGAGAATATTTATTTTACCGTCACATGCTATACAGTCTATACTGATATCTCAGCAGGTTTGGCAAATTTATACCCCATAAGAAAATTGAGCATGTCTTCTGGTTATTCTGTGATATCACTAACAGATTATCTCTTACCAGTCACATTGTATCACGGACTATACAGATAATATATAAAGTTGAACATTTTATAAATATTTAAATATAAAATAATAAAACCGTTAAATAGATAACATTTCTAAATTGAAGTGAAGTATTAAATTAATTTTGTCTACTTATCATTAAAAATCATTGGTCACAGTTTTATTTTATAAGCATTTAATGTTCAAAAATTGACAAAATATGGAAAAATCATGAATATTAGCAAATTATTTTGAGTTAAGAATTCGTAAAAATTATTCTTTTTAAATCTAAGATTTAAAAATGTAATACAGGATTGCTCATAAGTTTGTCTACCTTTATTGATAAAAAAAATCTCTACCGGAAAGTTTAATTAAATTTTTATGAGCGTTTAAAATTCATAATTGTACAACATTTGATATTCACTCGATTTCAAAAAATTTAATACAAGGCTCCTGATATATTGTTACAATAGCAGTTGAAAAATATTAATAATACACAGGCACAGTTTTTTTTTAATAGTCATTTTAAGTTAAAATTTGGACGAAATTACATTATAAAAAACCTAGAATAACTACCTATTTGATTTTTTTGTGAGTGTCGATATCGTGAATTTTGGCGGTGTGGAAAATGATGACGTGATACTGTGATTATGGTATCAGTGTTCGCGTGTAGATTGCACGATTTAAGACATACTGAAGGTAGGTATATCTTAAATCGTGGTAGTGTGCACTAATGCAGTCAGATGGAAAACTAGTGCTCTAGTGATAGAATTTTCCAAGTAGGTACCCAGTAAAACAATATTTTGTCCACAAATTTATTTTCGATTGCTTGAGGTTCGAACTCTGAATAGGTAGCGGCGTATTAATTTTCTACCTCAACCTCATCAGGTCAACGACGTGACTGTTATGAGAAATATTGATTATATAAATCCATTATAACCAAAATATAAAAAAAGGTGGGTAAGTGGATTTCGCTCTGCTGTACAGTAGGTTACAAATGGGTCACTGTATAATGGATAGTATTAAATTTGAATTCAATGATATGATATCACTGTATAAGAAAAACGATTCTGAAAGG
>NW_021770624.1:0-446 GCF_005508785.2 Acyrthosiphon pisum | reverse complement strand
AAAACGTCAAACTAATAAAAGCAAGACGACAGTTTGATTCCATTTTTTGGGGTCTTGTTAGATGCACATTGGTTTGGAGAAGTGCAGTGAAGATTTTCAGAACTTTATCTTTAATAATTAATTCACTAAGGAACATAAAAAAAAAAATAAAACAAATTTTATTGCGCGTGATAAAGGTCTGAAAATCTACACTGCACTTCTCCTAGCCAATGTAATTCTAACATTCTAACAAGACCCCAAACAACAAAATTCGCTAAATGAAAATCTAGTGAAAAATTTGTCAAATACGGTTTGCATCGTCTCATTAAGACCAGTATGAAGCGTTTGGTCTTTTGATTCGTCACACATGTATAATCTGTCAGTAGCTTCAATGTTGTAATGAGAGAAAACAGAGTGCCCAATTACGTGGCGCACTCTAGCGTTGTATCATTACTCCGACTATCGCC
>NW_021770623.1:65293-67466 GCF_005508785.2 Acyrthosiphon pisum | reverse complement strand
GTTCCTAAATAAATAAAAACAATAGAAAATGGTTATAAATTATAGTTATTTAATTATAATTAAATATATATATATAATTTCATATTTCTATTTCCTATTGGATATTGGATCCATTTTCATTAGCACCGTCTACTATCTGACTATCTGCTCAATTTCTACTTCTGATTCTTCTTCATTATTTCGTTGCGACTCATCTGCAGCGGTGACCGCATTGGCTTGGGCGATTATTGCGACTAGAATATTATAACATAAATTAATTTGACGTACATGAAGTTGGCCCCCCCACATTCTGCAATTTTTTTCAAACAAATTTTAAACAATTGTAAATTAATTGTAAATAATTGTAAATTCAGTCCCCGAATTTGTAAATCATCTGGGGCCTCGGGAAATAAAAAACAATTTGAGGGGGGCCAAATTCACGCAGCCCCCCCACATGGTCCGATCTACTCCAAACAACTTGTAAACAATTGTAAATTAATTGTAAATAATTGTAAATTCTATCCCCGAATTTGTAAATCATCTGGGGCCTCGGGAAATAAAAAACAAGTTGGGGGGCCAAATTCACGCAGCCCCCCCACATGGTCCGATCTACTCCAAACAAATTGTAAACGATTGTAAATTAATTGTAAATAATTGTAAATTCAGTCCCCGAATTTGTAAATCATTTGGGGCCTCGGGAAATAAAAAAACAAGTTGGGGGGGCCAAATTCACGCAGCCACCCCACAGAGGTAGTCCGATCGAGTTCGATCAAATTGTAAAAAATATGCTAATGTTGAGTTATCGAACCCTTATTGAAGAATTCAAAAATTATATTTTTTTTAATCACTTAGCTAATTTTTATGCATTTTTTAAAAAAAATTACAAATTTCTAAACATTTCTCAAGTCTATTTCTATCCCAAAAAGAGTCAAAATATTATGAAAATATTACCATTCATTATAAATGCTAATATAAATATTTGGTGAAAATTTCAAAGGTCTGCGGTTATTAGTTTTTTAGTTACACCAAAAAAATAAAATCGACTTTTTCAAAAATTACCAATTTTTTATTGGTTTTTCTTGACGCTTTCTAAAACTACTTGGAATTTTCAATTTCCACCTCCCAAAAGTACCAACAAGGTTCAATTTTCTATCTCAAAAATCGAAGCATGCTTTCTATCCAAAATGTTGCTGACAGACAGAAAAAGAACACATCATTGTACGTAAACCCAATACATTCTTTCGCCACGCTCAGAATCTAAAATAAAAAATAAAAAAAACAAAATTGAAATACCTTCAGAAAAAAAAAACTGTATGTATTTTATAATTTTCAAACAATATATTAAACAATTTTCAATCAATTTTTAAAAAAAAATTCAAAGTAAAAATGAGCGTAAGTACATATTGATAGAGGTAGTCCGATCGAGTTCGATCTATGCTAATGTTGAATTATCAAACCTTTATTGAAGAATTTAAAAAAATATACTTTTCTTAATCGCTTAACTAATTTTAATTTCTGAGTGGAACGATGAATGTATTGATTTTACAATGTGTGTTTTTTTTTTTATTTTTTTTTTATTCATTTTTTTTGTGTCTGTGTACATGATAAGTAGTCGTAATAATGCTACGATTTTCAACTTCAGTATCTTGTTCGATCAGAAAGTGAATATCGTTGGTGCATTGGGGAGGTCAAACTTTAAATTTCCCAGAAGTTTTCAAAAGCGCCGGGAAAAACAAAAGAAAAATTAAGGAAAAACGGGAATTTTTACGCAAAATCTGTTTTCGAGAAAATCGATTTTGGTTTTTGGTGTAACTTTAAAACAAATGACCGTAGATACATGAAATTTTCAATGGTTGTTTATATTTCCATTTTCTATAGGTACACGATAACATTTTCAAAATATTTTGATTTACTTTGAACTGTTTAGAGACATTTTAATTCTCCATTTTTTTTTAGTTTTTTTTTCTAAAAATATCAATAAAAATTTATTTGTTGGATAAAAAAGCTTGAAAATTTAATAGAAGGCTCCTAGAATATTTTTTTCAAAGGTAGATGAAAAATATTAAAAATACATAGGCACAGTTTTTTTTTTATAAGCATTTAAAGTTCAAAAAATGACAAATATGGAAAAATCACGAAAATTTGCAAATTATTTCGAGTTAGAAATTCATAAAAATTTTTCTTTTTAAATCTA
>NW_021770623.1:53798-65243 GCF_005508785.2 Acyrthosiphon pisum | reverse complement strand
CCGATTACATTGTTACATAGTAGTTGAAAAATATTAAAAATACATAGGCACAGTTTATTTTATAGTCATTTTAAGTAAAAATTTGGACGAAATTACATATTAAAAACCTAGAATAACTATTTTAGTTATTTTGTTGTGATTGTATAATATTATTCTTGGGTATACTTGAAACTTCTAAAGTATACTATTATATATCTATTATAGTATCACGGTTTGTTGTTGATGTATAACGCGTTATAAGTACCTAATAGATATTATGATATGATTAATTTGGAATTTATTATAGGTACCTATTATAGGTCAATTGTTTTTAAATACTATAGACTATAATATAATATTATGTCTTATACGTAGACTGACATACCGTCTCCGCTCAGAATCGTTTTTCTTATACAATGATAGTATATCATTGAATTCAAATTTAATACCATCCATTATACAGTGACCCACTTGTAACCTACTGTACAGCAGAGCGAAATCCACTTACCCACCTTTTTATGTATCGATATGCTGATTATTTAAATAATTTATCTTTTAGTTGTTTACTTCAACATTATTTAACTGTGCCAAACTCTTCCATTGACTATAAGCGATAGGTTATTTTTTACTATCACTTGTTATGTGATATTTATTAGGACTTTAGATGGTCTTCATACTTATTAATGTTATAACTCGTGAGTACGTTGCTACTTATAGTTGTGAATTGTGATATTTCTTTTTTATATAATAGGTTAGTTTATATCATAGTTTTTGATCGATTTCCAAGAGCTGCTGCTTTGTAAGAATTTTTTCCGTGTAAAAGTCTTGTATTCAAAATACATACGATTATAATAACATATTATTCAATAAAAAAATAAAAAAATATTCATGTTTGCTGAATTTGCATGTTTTTATCTCATAAATGTTTACCTCTTCACTGATTTATATCGTACGTTTTTTGTGCTCTAACCATTGTGCGAATCAGAGTAACTCAATTTCCTAATTTTTGAAAAAAAAAATGAATATTTTTCCATTTAAAAATCAATGAAAAAACTAATTAAAGTAAATTAAATACCATATTATAATAATAAAGATATATGTGTATATATTTTTACACAGCGAAGTCAAATATTAGTTTTATTGTTTGAGATATACGTGCGCTAACGTGCGTCAGACTGTTTTCTGATGGAGTGATACACAAGTCGAATCGCTGACTTTGGCGAGCGGTGCGATGGTAGAAGTTATTTTGGTTGCGCGACTGGTCATGTTAATAAGGTCCGCGGAGTATAGATGGGTTTTACAGGGAAATCCGAAATACGTAGCTTATAGTGGAGTAAACTCTATACTTTTAATTTTAAATCTGGATTTACACTATAATAATATGAATGTCAGTGTTTATCAAAAACAAATCATTGTATATTTGGACACTATATAATATTTTGTATTGATTGTTCAACTGTAGATTTTGTTTTTAAATAATCACTTCATTTGTCTTGCATCTACCGAACTGTCTGTACGTACTGGTTAGACCAAGTATTTGTTTTGTTTTATAGTTTTATACTTGCGCATAAGCTTGTATTAATTATGTATTTTTATCCTGTGAAGTACTTATACAAACTATATTACATAAGTATGGCTGACAAGGTAAGTTATTTTAAATGAAGTTAAAATAATTATATTTTTTACATTATCATAACTGTTTATAATCAAATATAGTAATTACTTATTAAATTAGTTCATAATATTATGTATCTTAATTATTTAATTACTTATACTATGAACAGATTTTTATTTACTTGAGGATATTTTTTATCCAAGTATTTGTATTATTATTTTTATATTTTATTAATAATATTTTTAATTATTTTGGATTTTCTGTTAATTGATGCATTTTATCTAATTAAAAATATTTAGGCATTTAATTTAATGAGGAATGTTTTTAAACTTTAGTTAAATAAAATGCATTGATTAACAACAAATAATAATAAAAACCTGGTTCGTGGATGTCGCTCTGCTATTCAGTAGGTTACAAGTGGGTCACTGTAATAGATGGTATTAAATTCGAATTCAATGATATAATATGTCTCTACTTTTCGCAAGTGATACTTGGTTTAACGTTAAACGTATAGCTATTGTTGAAGTAAATAAAGTATTTAAGAGATTATCAACAAAAATTGACTTTAAATATAAATAAAACTATATTTGTTACATTTTCCATACCAAATATCTATACAGGGTGATTCTTTTATCATGAACCAGTCAATATCTCGGTAACTATTAGGAATTTTAATATAATTTTTTTTTTAAACTTTCTAGATTTAACTGTTTTACAACGTATAATAATTTTGATAATTTTAACTGCCTCCCTTATTTAATAAAACACTATAAACTTTCGATTTTCAAATGGCAATACCTATTTTGATAACGAAAATCTATAAACATATTGAATAAAATAATTTGAATGTTTACAGAATTTAATTTGAGTAATCCGTTTGCGAATTATTAATGCTTAAATATTCATTCAATTAACTGCTACTGGTCCATTTATCAAACCCAACAGTCAAAACCAGAAGTCAAAACGAAATTTGATCTCAATGGCACAATAACTATAACGGTCATAATCGATAATAACTTTTAGGAAACAAGATAGATAAACAATAATGTTAGAAAAAAAAAATTGTCCTATCATCACTCCCACCGGAACCACGTCAGCGAACCACGACTAACCTGCAGTAGCGCGGCTGTATCAACTATAAATTATAAAAATAACATTTTACAATTTACCATCATGGCTACATAATACAGCACTAGTTAGGTTAGATTATTGATTCTTGGTATAAGATTAAGATAAGTGATAAGTCACTGTACGTTTGTAGATAATAAATTCCGGTAAGGCGGTAAACAGTTTCCCATTATCAATTATTATTCTTTGAAAGTTTAACCACAGGATACATTTTATTCGTATTAACTATTAATAAATACTATTTTAATAGTACTATTTAAGGTAATTGTTTAAACAAAAACAATGTTATCAACAAATTTTACAAATGTAGAAGTAGTTAGCCTTGATGCTGCACACTTTTTCTTTATCTAAATGCAATTAAAAAAAATTTATTTTAAATTAGTTAAAAAATTTATTTATTTTATATATAAAAAAAATATATTTATACATACTTAATTGATTCTGTTGTCAATTTAAAAATTTAAACATGTTTCATTCCATATTAACTTAAAAAGTTATCAGGTAGGTACTATATGTGACTGTGAGAAACCAAAAATAACAATTTTAATTTGTTCTACCAATCTAGTTATAGATATTTGAATTAAAAGTTAATACAACTAAATTCAATTGAAATTTGAATGAAAACAAAATTTAATTTCCTAAAAAAATTATGATTTACATCAAATTCTGTAGAACATTGATTTATTTTATATAAAAAAAATATTCGTACTTGCATAAATAATTGATTATGAAGTATTCAGATTGGAACCAGTATCAATTACCTATAGGTACCGGTACCACTGTACCAGTATGCAATATGAATTTGCATTAATTGTTGGTCAAATTCAACTATCTTGTGTCAAGTAATATTATAGTTCACTGTTATTTTTGATTAATTATACCAACTCTACTAATTGCCACTGAAATAAAATCAAAATGTTCTAATCATAGTCTTTATTTATCAATAATATTAATAATTTATTAAAAAAAAAAAAAAATCAAATTTTAGATTAAACTTACCAATCAAGTATAGGTACATACAAATAAAGTTGTCGGCAAAGTGTGAAATTTAATTCTCATACATAATAATGCTGATCGGATAGAAGTGTATAATATGCATATTTTTAATTACATTTTAACTAAAAATAGGTACAACATTTTTAAAAAAATGTAAAACATTATCAAAAAATATGTATTGGTTTAAATTTAAATTTTAAATAATACACATAATTTAGTTTTTACTTAAAATTTAGTTTTATACTAAAATGTTTTTTGTGTTTAAACATTCAATGAATAATAATTAATATTCGAGATTCGACAATTAATTTATTTGACAACTATTAAACTAACGTAAGCAAATAATCAAAAACCACATGTTTTCAGAAACGACAGAAACTGTTTACTGTTTACTGTTTACATCCCAATAGCTGTAAATTGAACGAATATTTAGACGTTAATAAGTCGCAAGCTCATAACTCAAATTAAATAGTATAAACGAAAAATTTATTTTTTTCAATAGGTTTATAGATTTTCGTAATCGAAAATAGGGGTTACCATTTGAGAATCGAAAGTTGATACTGTTTTATCAAATAAGAGAGGCAGTCAAAATTATCAAAATTATATAATTATATAATTTGCTTAAAGAGATAATGTTATTTTATGATGTTACTATTCATAATTTGTTTTGATTGTAATATGTATTGATTTATTTAATAAAAAAAAAATATCATTGTATAAGAAAAACGATTCTGAGCGAAGACCGATAATCAGTCTATAATATCTTAACTATAAAAAAAATAATTTTCTATATTTAATAAAAAATCTAAAATTAAAGAAATCTTTTTGATAAAAATCTAAACGTAAAAAAAATATATTTAATTAAAGAAATTGTTTGTTATAAACTCTATTTAATAAAAAATCTGGTTGATAAAAAACTAAATACATTTAATCTATATTTATAAAAATTTATTCAATAAAAAATCTTTTTGATAAAAAATGTAAAATTAAAAGTTGAAATTAATAAAAAAAAAACCATGTTAAACAAAAAATCAGAATTGTTAAAAAATGAAAAAATTCGAAGTTGATAAAAAAATGAAAAAAATCGAAATTGATAAAAAAATGTTAAAAAATCTATTCAATAAAAAAGAATTTTGATAAAAAATCTAAAATTTCTACTTTTTTTATTTCAAATCCTTGTTTTTGATTTTTTAACTTTCTTTATCCATTTCCACTTTTTAATTTTACATTTTTTAATATTTTTTATCAATTTTACATTTTTTATCAATTTTTATTTTTTGTTTAACATGGTTTTTTTGTATCAATTTCGACTTTTACTTTTACATTTTTTTACATTTTTTATCAATTTCGACTTTTTTAATTTTACATTTTTTAATATTTTTTATCAATTTTATTTTTTGTTTAACATGGTTTTTTTGTATCAATTTCGTCTTTTAATTTTACATGTTTTAATATTACATTTTTTATTAATTTCATTTTCTAAAATTTTTATAGATTTTGATTTTTTATGAATTTAGATTTTTTAACATTCTTAAATCGATTTCCTCTTTTTAATTTTACATTTTTTTACATTTTTTATCAATTTCGACTTTTTTAATTTTACATTTTTTAATATTTTTTTATCAATTTTAATTTTTATCATTTTTATTTTTGTTTAACATGGTTTTTTGTATCAATTTCGACTTTACTTTACATTTTTGTCAATTTCATTTTTTAATTTTACATTTTTGTCAATTTAATTTTTTAATATTTTTTTTATCAATTTCGTCTTTTAATTTTACATGTTTTAATATTACATTTTTTATTAATTTCATTTTTTTAAATTTTTATAGATTTTGATTTTTTATGAATTTAGATTTTTTAACATTCTTAAATCGATTTCCTCTTTTTAATTTTACATTTTTTTACATTTTTTATCAATTTCGACTTTTTTAATTTTACATTTTTTGCTAAATAGATTTTTTTTAAATACATATAGTTTTTTTTACGTTTAGATTTTTTATCAAAAAGATCTTTAATTTTAGATTTTTTATTAAATATAGATAATTATTTTTTATTGAATAGATTTTTTAATAAATATAGATTAAATGTATTTAGTTTTTTATAAAAAAGATTTTTTATTGAATAGATTTTTTATCAAATATTTAATAAAAAATGTATACTTGATAAAAACCTCTATGTAATAAGTGATAAAAAAAATCTATTTTTGTTTATAAGAAGTGGGAGGGGGTTGCGTGAATTTACCTCCCCTCAATTTAAAAAGCTTATTGCGATGAAATTAAGAAGTACTAAAAACAGGTAAGATGAAATTAATTAATGAAAATAATAACTAAATACAATTACTATAGATGCCTAATATTTACAATAGTTTAAAAAATAATACCCAATTACAAATTTAAAAAATAGTAAAAATTACATTTTTCAAAAATCTCCGAAGTGAGAGATTGCAATGTTTTTTGACGTAAAATATATGAACCATATGGAGAGGATGCATTATTTTAGACGCTAGTGGGATACGTGAAGTTCTCCCACCTAATATTCTTTATAGCGCCCAAAATAATGAGTTACAAATTCTAAAAAGTGTTTTACAAATAGTTACAAATGAGTTACAAGAGAATGTCGTTGGTCTGGAGTCGATCAGACAATGTCGGTGGGCCAACTTCATGCATGTTTGGTTTTAATAAAGTCAAAACTATACATTTTTTTAAAAATATTTTAGGGTACAGTTAAACGGGGACGAAAACCTCGTGTAGATGAAAACCAGATTTTTGAGGCTTTTGAAAAAAGAAAGCATGAAATTATTAATGAACGTGGTTTAATTAGCCCTATTTCCAGTCATGTGTGGAAAGCAATATCTGAAGATTTAAATTTCAAACTTCCATCAAATTCGTTATACATCATGTTTTATGAGGATAGACATGGTTGGAAATCGAGATTAAATAAAATGCTTGGATACGAAGATAATAAAAAAATTCCTTTAGGAGTAGACCATTCATCATCATCAGATACTGAATGTTCATTGGCATCTAAAAAAAAGGAATTAAAAAAGTTATTTAAAATTTCTATCCCTTTTGATGTTTATTCAACGATAAACCCTATAACACAATCATACAAAGATAAAAATCGAGGATATAGATACTACGACGTACTTAAGCCCCATATGTGGACAGATGTTATAAATGATTTATTTTTAAAAACACATAAGCTTCCATGCAATTTTGTATATAAACGTGTAAAAGTATCTCGGGATAGTTCTAAAAGTGAAAAATATATTGTTTTTGAGGCACTTTGCAAGGATTGTGGCTCAGAACTTCAAGGATGGGCGGATTCAAAACCACGAGACGGAGAATCTCTTTTCATTAGTATTTTTACTGAAGATACAAGAGGTAGTGAAACAAGTCATATTACTAAAAGACAGGTATCTCAATTTTTTTTTCATTTTTTCCGCACAGATTTCAATATAGTATAGGTACGCTCATTTTTACTTTGAATTTTTTTTTAAAAATTGATTGAAAATTGTTTAATATATTGTTTGAAAATTATAAAATACATACAGTTTTTTTTTTCTGAAGGTATTTCAATTTTGTTTTTTTTATTTTTTATTTTAGATTCTGAGCGTGGCGAAAGAATGTATTGGGTTTACGTACAATGATGTGTTCTTTTTCTGTCTGTCAGCAACATTTTGGATAGAAAGCATGCTTCGATTTTTGAGATAGAAAATTGAACCTTGTTGGTACTTTTGGGAGGTGGAAATTGAAAATTCCAAGTAGTTTTAGAAAGCGTCAAGAAAAACCAATAAAAAATTGGTAATTTTTGAAAAAGTCGATTTTATTTTTTTGGTGTTACTAAAAAACTAATAACCGCAGACCTTTGAAATTTTCACCAAATATTTATATTAGCATTTATAATGAATGGTAATATTTTCATAATATTTTGACTCTTTTTGGGATAGAAATAGACTTGAGAAATGTTTAGAAATTTGTAATTTTTTTTAAAAAATGCATAAAAATTAGCTAAGTGATTAAAAAAAATATAATTTTTGAATTCTTCAATAAGGGTTCGATAACTCAACATTAGCATATTTTTTACAATTTGATCGAACTCGATCGGACTACCTCTGTGGGGTGGCTGCGTGAATTTGGCCCCCCCAACTTGTTTTTTTATTTCCCGAGGCCCCAGATGATTTACAAATTCGGGGATAGAATTTACAATTATTTATAATTAATTTACAATTGTTAACAAGTTGTTTGGAGTAGATCGGACCATGTGGGGGGGCTGCGTGAATTTGGCCCCCCCCAACTTGTTTTTTATTTCCCGAGGCCCCAGATGATTTACAAATTCGGGGATAGAATTTACAATTATTTACAATTAATTTACAATTGTTTACAAGTTGTTTGGAGTAGATCGGACCATGTGGGGGGGCTGCGTGAATTTGGCCCCCCTCAAATTGTTTTTTATTTCCCGAGGCCCCAGATGATTTACAAATTCGGGGACTGAATTTACAATTATTTACAATTAATTTACAATTGTTTAAAATTTGTTTGAAAAAAATTGCAGAATGTGGGGGGGCCAACTTCATGTACGTATTAATTTGTACATTTCAAATAAAAAAAAATATTAATTTATAATATGTAATGTTGAACAAAGTTTGGAACTTACGAAATTTGGGGCATTGCATAACTTTATGGCCTTTTAGCTTGCATAGGTCACATTCTGAAAAAAAATTATAATTAATACATATTACTACATATTGTTTTTTGAGTTAGCTATATTTGATACTTACTACCAGTAAATTTTTTTGGAGGTGGTGTGTGTGGTGTACCATCACCACCACCATCACCACCATCACCACCGCCACCACCACGGCCACGGCCACGACCACTCTTATTGCCACGGCCACTCCCCCCTCTGTTCGCATAGAAATAAATATTTCCGTACATCTATAAAACAAAACGATAAATAAATAATTATTATAAAAAAAAAATTAACGATATTCAATTATTCTACAGGGCGTAGGAGTTTTTCCTGTGAGGTACTTTTTGCGTAGGTATACAATACTCTGTATCAACTTCCACCCCCCTAAATAGGTATCGAACTGTAGATTAATGAAAAAGTATTATAATTAAGGTATAGTAACTATAATATAAAATATAATTTTGGAAAATTGTAAAAACACCCTAAAATAAATCTTTAATAAATGTTTCTATGCTGTGTGATTTTAATAAATGATAATTAAGCTTAAATCGAAAAATTATTTTTTGGTCTAAAATGTTAAGTACAGAGGCTCTTTTGATTACTATTTTGGAAAAACGTAATTAACTATTAAAATATATAGGTTAGGTAAAATAATATAGCGTAAGAACTTTTTAAAAATAATGAGTACTTAGGTTAGGTTTAGTATATATTAAAAAAAGTAAATTACTCACGGTTCCAATCGCGGTTATAATACCAAAATTATTTTCTGCGGGTCGTGTGAGCACTCGGCACGATGGTCGATAAATGTATGGCAACAAGATTGTTGTACGGTCTTGTATGGAAAGAAATAGGTAACACTCAACTAATTATATGTTGTATACTTGTATGACAAAAATGGTGGGGATCTCTCAAGACTCGGCGATTAATATTATTTCTATTTTCTATCGTCTATTTGAAGAATACCAATTGTTCAACACAGCAAAATAAAAACTTTAAAATGAACCTATTATTGTACATTTGAAATTTAATTAAATATACACAATAATATATTATATAATATAATATAGATATTAATTTATTACCACATACCCGTCACTACAAGCACGGGGGTTAAGATGCAGGTGGGTTATAAATTATAATAATTTATAGGTACACCAACTATTTGCAACAATGCGACGTAATATCTAAAATCGTTTGTAATGATACATATTTCAATCGTCTATATATTAAATAATACAAGTTTTAAACCACGATATTTATTTCACTGCTACCTATAATATTGTAATAGTGATCAAAATGAGTAATAAGTAATCACGTAAGTATATATAGGTAAATAAAAATGTACCTACCTATACAAAATATCATGTGAAACAACTAATACAGATTAATAAGATATTATACATAATAATATAATGTAATATACTGTACAGTAATAACTAATAAGTTATAATTTATAACTCACCTTACTTACCTATACGTAGGTAATAAATTATAATTTATAATAATAGCTAGTATACAGTATTGCTTATTCACAAAATGTAATATAATATACCTATATTATGGTTAATGGATATTAGGCATACTGCATAACAGTTTATAGGGGTAATCATTATTGAAAAATATCCCATACCTATATACGTCTGTATACTCATTAGACATTTTAAATTAATAATTATTATAAAATATTTTCGAATAATAAAAATAACAATGTATGTGCATGCGTAATTAGTAAAACTAAAACTTACGAGGTAGGTAAATAATATGAGCGTGTAAATCATTATAGTTTAAAATGCTTATAAATTATATAAAAATTAAAATATCGTGAAAAGCCATCGCAGGGGCCAGGGACACAGGCAATGTTCTGAGTATCATAACCTGGTAGATTTGAAAGGGTTAATGCTTGTTAACACTTGAATTCACTCTAATTCCGAGCTCTAGCCCCGGCCTAATATTAAAAGTACCTACCTAATAACACAGGGTTGGTACGACAAACATAAATTTGCTATGTTGCGTCTTGCGTGTGAGTTATAAGGGCTAAGCTCCCTTAACAATATCAATAACCCCCCCCCCCCCCCACAAAGTACAAACATTTCCTACACCGTTATACCCTACACCTATATGGCTATACCGTTTCAGCGGTTGCTTTTAAATGGCTTGGTAGGTATAGTGGCATACTGACATGACTAAAAAAGTTTCATATTTCAAAAATGAGTGACGGACTAAACAAAAATAAGAGCTCCTAAAGCCCCCTCTCTACTTGTGACTTTGGTATTAGACTATTCGAAAGTATCTATCTGACTTCTTATAAGCGTCTCGTCATTTTTTAAAATAAATCGAAAGGATAAAATTATATAAATGTGACTTAATTCACATAGGTCATGCATCAGCCATCAATTATCAAGTGGAATTGAGTCGAGAATATTATAGATAGGTACTAGGTATACAGGGTTTTATTTAGTGTGCAGTGAGACACATTTTGTGCAGTGAGAAAAGTAATTGTGCAGTGAAAATTGTTACTTTGTGCAGTGCAAAAATAGAAGTTCAGGATGATATATTTTATTGTACATTATAAAACAATAATTTAGTAAACTTTAAAATAAAAAAATAAATGTTTCTATTAAAATTAAAAATTGTTTATAGGTATTATTCATAATTATACTATTTTTTTTTTTTAAACAATATATTATACAGTCAACTCGCGATATAACGAATTTCAAGGGACTGAGAAAAAAGTTCGGTATATCGAAAGTTCTTTATACCGAAATTCGTTATATCAAAAGCATAAATCAACAAAATTCGTTTAAACGAGATTTAAAAGAAAATAAATTTAGGTTTTATTAGATTTGTATAATTACATATTACCTAGATATTATTACATATTTTATTAGATACATACATACATATTATTTATTAATTAATTACAATTTATTTTTAGTTTATTATATAGACATATTTATTTATTTTTTGTTTGTTGTTACTTGCGCTTATGCGGTCAATAGTGTTCTCCAAATTTAAAATATTACGAAACACAT